>NW_025963801.1:0-236956 GCF_023055435.1 Haliotis rufescens
TTTTAGCTATTTTCTCCAGGCCTTAGGGGGCGACCGTAAGTGTCAAAAGCATGACTTGTCACCATGGGCAGGGGTGCCAAAATTAAAAAAAGGAGTATCGTCTTGAAACTCGGTAGGCGGGTCGGACAGGTCCCCCCGACCACGTTGACGTTCGAATTGTAGATTTTTAGCTATTTTCTCCAGGCCTTAGGGGCGACCGTAGTGTCAAAAGCATGACTTGTCACCATGGGCAGGGGTGCCAAAATTTAAAAAAAGGAGTATCGTCTTGAAACTCGGTAGGCGGGTCGGACAGGTCCCCCCCGACCACGTTGACGTTCGAATTGTAGATTTTTAGCTATTTTCTCCAGGCCTTAGGGGCGACCGTAGTGTCAAAAGCATGACTTGTCACCATGGGCAGGGGTGCCAAAATTTAAAAAAAGGAGTATCGTCTTGAAACTCGGTAGGCGGGTCGGACAGGTCCCCCGACCACGTTGACGTTCGAATTGTAGATTTTTAGCTATTTTCTCCAGGCCTTAGGGGCGACCGTAGTGTCAAAAGCATGACTTGTCACCATGGGCAGGGGTGCCAAAATTTAAAAAAAGGAGTATCGTCTTGAAACTCGGTAGGCGGGTCGGACAGGTCCCCCCGACCACGTTGACGTTCGAATTGTAGATTTTTAGCTATTTTCTCCAGGCCTTAGGGGCGACCGTAGTGTCAAAAGCATGACTTGTCACCATGGGCAGGGGTGCCAAAATTTAAAAAAAGGAGTATCGTCTTGAAACTCGGTAGGCGGGTCGGACAGGTCCCCCCGACCACGTTGACGTTCGAATTGTAGATTTTTAGCTATTTTCTCCAGGCCTTAGGGGCGACCGTAGTGTCAAAAGCATGACTTGTCACCATGGGCAGGGGTGCCAAAATTTAAAAAAAGGAGTATCGTCTTGAAACTCGGTAGGCGGGTCGGACAGGTCCCCCCGACCACGTTGACGTTCGAATTGTAGATTTTTAGCTATTTTCTCCAGGCCTTAGGGGCGACCGTAGTGTCAAAAGCATGACTTGTCACCATGGGCAGGGGGTGCCAAAATTTAAAAAAAGGAGTATCGTCTTGAAACTCGGTAGGCGGGTCGGACAGGTCCCCCCGACCACGTTGACGTTCGAATTGTAGATTTTTAGCTATTTTCTCCAGGCCTTAGGGGCGACCGTAGTGTCAAAAGCATGACTTGTCACCATGGGCAGGGGTGCCAAAATTTAAAAAAGGAGTATCGTCTTGAAACTCGGTAGGCGGGTCGGACAGGTCCCCCCGACCACGTTGACGTTCGAATTGTAGATTTTTAGCTATTTTCTCCAGGCCTTAGGGGCGACCGTAGTGTCAAAAGCATGACTTGTCACCATGGGCAGGGGGTGCCAAAATTTAAAAAAAGGAGTATCGTCTTGAAACTCGGTAGGCGGGTCGGACAGGTCCCCCCGACCACGTTGACGTTCGAATTGTAGATTTTTAGCTATTTTCTCCAGGCCTTAGGGGCGACCGTAGTGTCAAAAGCATGACTTGTCACCATGGGCAGGGGTGCCAAAATTTAAAAAAAGGAGTATCGTCTTGAAACTCGGTAGGCGGGTCGGACAGGTCCCCCCGACCACGTTGACGTTCGAATTGTAGATTTTTAGCTATTTTCTCCAGGCCTTAGGGGCGACCGTAGTGTCAAAAGCATGACTTGTCACCATGGGCAGGGGTGCCAAAATTTAAAAAAAGGAGTATCGTCTTGAAACTCGGTAGGCGGGTCGGACAGGTCCCCCCGACCACGTTGACGTTCGAATTGTAGATTTTTAGCTATTTTCTCCAGGCCTTAGGGGCGACCGTAGTGTCAAAAGCATGACTTGTCACCATGGGCAGGGGTGCCAAAATTTAAAAAAAGGAGTATCGTCTTGAAACTCGGTAGGCGGGTCGGACAGGTCCCCCCGACCACGTTGACGTTCGAATTGTAGATTTTTAGCTATTTTCTCCAGGCCTTAGGGGCGACCGTAGTGTCAAAAGCATGACTTGTCACCATGGGCAGGGGTGCCAAAATTTAAAAAAAGGAGTATCGTCTTGAAACTCGGTAGGCGGGTCGGACAGGTCCCCCCGACCACGTTGACGTTCGAATTGTAGATTTTTAGCTATTTTCTCCAGGCCTTAGGGGCGACCGTAGTGTCAAAAGCATGACTTGTCACCATGGGCAGGGGTGCCAAAATTTAAAAAAGGAGTATCGTCTTGAAACTCGGTAGGCGGGTCGGACAGGTCCCCCCGACCACGTTGACGTTCGAATTGTAGATTTTTAGCTATTTTCTCCAGGCCTTAGGGGCGACCGTAGTGTCAAAAGCATGACTTGTCACCATGGGCAGGGGTGCCAAAATTTAAAAAAAGGAGTATCGTCTTGAAACTCGGTAGGCGGGTCGGACAGGTCCCCCCGACCACGTTGACGTTCGAATTGTAGATTTTTAGCTATTTTCTCCAGGCCTTAGGGGCGACCGTAGTGTCAAAAGCATGACTTGTCACCATGGGCAGGGGTGCCAAAATTTAAAAAAGGAGTATCGTCTTGAAACTCGGTAGGCGGGTCGGACAGGTCCCCCCGACCACGTTGACGTTCGAATTGTAGATTTTTAGCTATTTTCTCCAGGCCTTAGGGGCGACCGTAGTGTCAAAAGCATGACTTGTCACCATGGGCAGGGGTGCCAAAATTTAAAAAAAGGAGTATCGTCTTGAAACTCGGTAGGCGGGTCGGACAGGTCCCCCCGACCACGTTGACGTTCGAATTGTAGATTTTTAGCTATTTTCTCCAGGCCTTAGGGGCGACCGTAGTGTCAAAAGCATGACTTGTCACCATGGGCAGGGGTGCCAAAATTTAAAAAAAGGAGTATCGTCTTGAAACTCGGTAGGCGGGTCGGACAGGTCCCCCCGACCACGTTGACGTTCGAATTGTAGATTTTTAGCTATTTTCTCCAGGCCTTAGGGGCGACCGTAGTGTCAAAAGCATGACTTGTCACCATGGGCAGGGGTGCCAAAATTTAAAAAAAGGAGTATCGTCTTGAAACTCGGTAGGCGGGTCGGACAGGTCCCCCCGACCACGTTGACGTTCGAATTGTAGATTTTTAGCTATTTTCTCCAGGCCTTAGGGGCGACCGTAGTGTCAAAAGCATGACTTGTCACCATGGGCAGGGGTGCCAAAATTTAAAAAAAGGAGTATCGTCTTGAAACTCGGTAGGCGGGTCGGACAGGTCCCCCCGACCACGTTGACGTTCGAATTGTAGATTTTTAGCTATTTTCTCCAGGCCTTAGGGGCGACCGTAGTGTCAAAAGCATGACTTGTCACCATGGGCAGGGGTGCCAAAATTTAAAAAAAGGAGTATCGTCTTGAAACTCGGTAGGCGGGTCGGACAGGTCCCCCCGACCACGTTGACGTTCGAATTGTAGATTTTTAGCTATTTTCTCCAGGCCTTAGGGGCGACCGTAGTGTCAAAAGCATGACTTGTCACCATGGGCAGGGGTGCCAAAATTTAAAAAAAGGAGTATCGTCTTGAAACTCGGTAGGCGGGTCGGACAGGTCCCCCCGACCACGTTGACGTTCGAATTGTAGATTTTTAGCTATTTTCTCCAGGCCTTAGGGGCGACCGTAGTGTCAAAAGCATGACTTGTCACCATGGGCAGGGGTGCCAAAATTTAAAAAAAGGAGTATCGTCTTGAAACTCGGTAGGCGGGTCGGACAGGTCCCCCCGACCACGTTGACGTTCGAATTGTAGATTTTTAGCTATTTTCTCCAGGCCTTAGGGGCGACCGTAGTGTCAAAAGCATGACTTGTCACCATGGGCAGGGGTGCCAAAATTTAAAAAAAGGAGTATCGTCTTGAAACTCGGTAGGCGGGTCGGACAGGTCCCCCCGACCACGTTGACGTTCGAATTGTAGATTTTTAGCTATTTTCTCCAGGCCTTAGGGGCGACCGTAGTGTCAAAAGCATGACTTGTCACCATGGGCAGGGGTGCCAAAATTTAAAAAAAGGAGTATCGTCTTGAAACTCGGTAGGCGGGTCGGACAGGTCCCCCCGACCACGTTGACGTTCGAATTGTAGATTTTTAGCTATTTTCTCCAGGCCTTAGGGGCGACCGTAGTGTCAAAAGCATGACTTGTCACCATGGGCAGGGGTGCCAAAATTTAAAAAAAGGAGTATCGTCTTGAAACTCGGTAGGCGGGTCGGACAGGTCCCCCCGACCACGTTGACGTTCGAATTGTAGATTTTTAGCTATTTTCTCCAGGCCTTAGGGGCGACCGTAGTGTCAAAAGCATGACTTGTCACCATGGGCAGGGGTGCCAAAATTTAAAAAAAGGAGTATCGTCTTGAAACTCGGTAGGCGGGTCGGACAGGTCCCCCCGACCACGTTGACGTTCGAATTGTAGATTTTTAGCTATTTTCTCCAGGCCTTAGGGGCGACCGTAGTGTCAAAAGCATGACTTGTCACCATGGGCAGGGGTGCCAAAATTTAAAAAAAGGAGTATCGTCTTGAAACTCGGTAGGCGGGTCGGACAGGTCCCCCCGACCACGTTGACGTTCGAATTGTAGATTTTTAGCTATTTTCTCCAGGCCTTAGGGGCGACCGTAGTGTCAAAAGCATGACTTGTCACCATGGGCAGGGGTGCCAAAATTTAAAAAAAGGAGTATCGTCTTGAAACTCGGTAGGCGGGTCGGACAGGTCCCCCCGACCACGTTGACGTTCGAATTGTAGATTTTTAGCTATTTTCTCCAGGCCTTAGGGGCGACCGTAGTGTCAAAAGCATGACTTGTCACCATGGGCAGGGGTGCCAAAATTTAAAAAAAGGAGTATCGTCTTGAAACTCGGTAGGCGGGTCGGACAGGTCCCCCCGACCACGTTGACGTTCGAATTGTAGATTTTTAGCTATTTTCTCCAGGCCTTAGGGGCGACCGTAGTGTCAAAAGCATGACTTGTCACCATGGGCAGGGGTGCCAAAATTTAAAAAAAGGAGTATCGTCTTGAAACTCGGTAGGCGGGTCGGACAGGTCCCCCCGACCACGTTGACGTTCGAATTGTAGATTTTTAGCTATTTTCTCCAGGCCTTAGGGGCGACCGTAGTGTCAAAAGCATGACTTGTCACCATGGGCAGGGGTGCCAAAATTTAAAAAAAGGAGTATCGTCTTGAAACTCGGTAGGCGGGTCGGACAGGTCCCCCCGACCACGTTGACGTTCGAATTGTAGATTTTTAGCTATTTTCTCCAGGCCTTAGGGGCGACCGTAGTGTCAAAAGCATGACTTGTCACCATGGGCAGGGGTGCCAAAATTTAAAAAAAGGAGTATCGTCTTGAAACTCGGTAGGCGGGTCGGACAGGTCCCCCCGACCACGTTGACGTTCGAATTGTAGATTTTTAGCTATTTTCTCCAGGCCTTAGGGGCGACCGTAGTGTCAAAAGCATGACTTGTCACCATGGGCAGGGGTGCCAAAATTTAAAAAAAGGAGTATCGTCTTGAAACTCGGTAGGCGGGTCGGACAGGTCCCCCCGACCACGTTGACGTTCGAATTGTAGATTTTTAGCTATTTTCTCCAGGCCTTAGGGGCGACCGTAGTGTCAAAAGCATGACTTGTCACCATGGGCAGGGGTGCCAAAATTTAAAAAAAGGAGTATCGTCTTGAAACTCGGTAGGCGGGTCGGACAGGTCCCCCCGACCACGTTGACGTTCGAATTGTAGATTTTTAGCTATTTTCTCCAGGCCTTAGGGGCGACCGTAGTGTCAAAAGCATGACTTGTCACCATGGGCAGGGGTGCCAAAATTTAAAAAAAGGAGTATCGTCTTGAAACTCGGTAGGCGGGTCGGACAGGTCCCCCCGACCACGTTGACGTTCGAATTGTAGATTTTTAGCTATTTTCTCCAGGCCTTAGGGGCGACCGTAGTGTCAAAAGCATGACTTGTCACCATGGGCAGGGGTGCCAAAATTTAAAAAAAGGAGTATCGTCTTGAAACTCGGTAGGCGGGTCGGACAGGTCCCCCCGACCACGTTGACGTTCGAATTGTAGATTTTTAGCTATTTTCTCCAGGCCTTAGGGGCGACCGTAGTGTCAAAAGCATGACTTGTCACCATGGGCAGGGGTGCCAAAATTTAAAAAAAGGAGTATCGTCTTGAAACTCGGTAGGCGGGTCGGACAGGTCCCCCCGACCACGTTGACGTTCGAATTGTAGATTTTTAGCTATTTTCTCCAGGCCTTAGGGGCGACCGTAGTGTCAAAAGCATGACTTGTCACCATGGGCAGGGGTGCCAAAATTTAAAAAAAGGAGTATCGTCTTGAAACTCGGTAGGCGGGTCGGACAGGTCCCCCCGACCACGTTGACGTTCGAATTGTAGATTTTTAGCTATTTTCTCCAGGCCTTAGGGGCGACCGTAGTGTCAAAAGCATGACTTGTCACCATGGGCAGGGGTGCCAAAATTTAAAAAAAGGAGTATCGTCTTGAAACTCGGTAGGCGGGTCGGACAGGTCCCCCCGACCACGTTGACGTTCGAATTGTAGATTTTTAGCTATTTTCTCCAGGCCTTAGGGGCGACCGTAGTGTCAAAAGCATGACTTGTCACCATGGGCAGGGGTGCCAAAATTTAAAAAAAGGAGTATCGTCTTGAAACTCGGTAGGCGGGTCGGACAGGTCCCCCCGACCACGTTGACGTTCGAATTGTAGATTTTTAGCTATTTTCTCCAGGCCTTAGGGGCGACCGTAGTGTCAAAAGCATGACTTGTCACCATGGGCAGGGGTGCCAAAATTTAAAAAAAGGAGTATCGTCTTGAAACTCGGTAGGCGGGTCGGACAGGTCCCCCCGACCACGTTGACGTTCGAATTGTAGATTTTTAGCTATTTTCTCCAGGCCTTAGGGGCGACCGTAGTGTCAAAAGCATGACTTGTCACCATGGGCAGGGGTGCCAAAATTTAAAAAAAGGAGTATCGTCTTGAAACTCGGTAGGCGGGTCGGACAGGTCCCCCCGACCACGTTGACGTTCGAATTGTAGATTTTTAGCTATTTTCTCCAGGCCTTAGGGGCGACCGTAGTGTCAAAAGCATGACTTGTCACCATGGGCAGGGGTGCCAAAATTTAAAAAAAGGAGTATCGTCTTGAAACTCGGTAGGCGGGTCGGACAGGTCCCCCCGACCACGTTGACGTTCGAATTGTAGATTTTTAGCTATTTTCTCCAGGCCTTAGGGGCGACCGTAGTGTCAAAAGCATGACTTGTCACCATGGGCAGGGGTGCCAAAATTTAAAAAAAGGAGTATCGTCTTGAAACTCGGTAGGCGGGTCGGACAGGTCCCCCCGACCACGTTGACGTTCGAATTGTAGATTTTTAGCTATTTTCTCCAGGCCTTAGGGGCGACCGTAGTGTCAAAAGCATGACTTGTCACCATGGGCAGGGGTGCCAAAATTTAAAAAAAGGAGTATCGTCTTGAAACTCGGTAGGCGGGTCGGACAGGTCCCCCCGACCACGTTGACGTTCGAATTGTAGATTTTTAGCTATTTTCTCCAGGCCTTAGGGGCGACCGTAGTGTCAAAAGCATGACTTGTCACCATGGGCAGGGGTGCCAAAATTTAAAAAAAGGAGTATCGTCTTGAAACTCGGTAGGCGGGTCGGACAGGTCCCCCCGACCACGTTGACGTTCGAATTGTAGATTTTTAGCTATTTTCTCCAGGCCTTAGGGGCGACCGTAGTGTCAAAAGCATGACTTGTCACCATGGGCAGGGGTGCCAAAATTTAAAAAAAGGAGTATCGTCTTGAAACTCGGTAGGCGGGTCGGACAGGTCCCCCCGACCACGTTGACGTTCGAATTGTAGATTTTTAGCTATTTTCTCCAGGCCTTAGGGGCGACCGTAGTGTCAAAAGCATGACTTGTCACCATGGGCAGGGGTGCCAAAATTTAAAAAAAGGAGTATCGTCTTGAAACTCGGTAGGCGGGTCGGACAGGTCCCCCCGACCACGTTGACGTTCGAATTGTAGATTTTTAGCTATTTTCTCCAGGCCTTAGGGGCGACCGTAGTGTCAAAAGCATGACTTGTCACCATGGGCAGGGGTGCCAAAATTTAAAAAAAGGAGTATCGTCTTGAAACTCGGTAGGCGGGTCGGACAGGTCCCCCCGACCACGTTGACGTTCGAATTGTAGATTTTTAGCTATTTTCTCCAGGCCTTAGGGGCGACCGTAGTGTCAAAAGCATGACTTGTCACCATGGGCAGGGGTGCCAAAATTTAAAAAAAGGAGTATCGTCTTGAAACTCGGTAGGCGGGTCGGACAGGTCCCCCCGACCACGTTGACGTTCGAATTGTAGATTTTTAGCTATTTTCTCCAGGCCTTAGGGGCGACCGTAGTGTCAAAAGCATGACTTGTCACCATGGGCAGGGGTGCCAAAATTTAAAAAAAGGAGTATCGTCTTGAAACTCGGTAGGCGGGTCGGACAGGTCCCCCCGACCACGTTGACGTTCGAATTGTAGATTTTTAGCTATTTTCTCCAGGCCTTAGGGGCGACCGTAGTGTCAAAAGCATGACTTGTCACCATGGGCAGGGGTGCCAAAATTTAAAAAAAGGAGTATCGTCTTGAAACTCGGTAGGCGGGTCGGACAGGTCCCCCCGACCACGTTGACGTTCGAATTGTAGATTTTTAGCTATTTTCTCCAGGCCTTAGGGGCGACCGTAGTGTCAAAAGCATGACTTGTCACCATGGGCAGGGGTGCCAAAATTTAAAAAAAGGAGTATCGTCTTGAAACTCGGTAGGCGGGTCGGACAGGTCCCCCCGACCACGTTGACGTTCGAATTGTAGATTTTTAGCTATTTTCTCCAGGCCTTAGGGGCGACCGTAGTGTCAAAAGCATGACTTGTCACCATGGGCAGGGGTGCCAAAATTTAAAAAAAGGAGTATCGTCTTGAAACTCGGTAGGCGGGTCGGACAGGTCCCCCCGACCACGTTGACGTTCGAATTGTAGATTTTTAGCTATTTTCTCCAGGCCTTAGGGGCGACCGTAGTGTCAAAAGCATGACTTGTCACCATGGGCAGGGGTGCCAAAATTTAAAAAAAGGAGTATCGTCTTGAAACTCGGTAGGCGGGTCGGACAGGTCCCCCCGACCACGTTGACGTTCGAATTGTAGATTTTTAGCTATTTTCTCCAGGCCTTAGGGGCGACCGTAGTGTCAAAAGCATGACTTGTCACCATGGGCAGGGGTGCCAAAATTTAAAAAAAGGAGTATCGTCTTGAAACTCGGTAGGCGGGTCGGACAGGTCCCCCCGACCACGTTGACGTTCGAATTGTAGATTTTTAGCTATTTTCTCCAGGCCTTAGGGGCGACCGTAGTGTCAAAAGCATGACTTGTCACCATGGGCAGGGGTGCCAAAATTTAAAAAAAGGAGTATCGTCTTGAAACTCGGTAGGCGGGTCGGACAGGTCCCCCCGACCACGTTGACGTTCGAATTGTAGATTTTTAGCTATTTTCTCCAGGCCTTAGGGGCGACCGTAGTGTCAAAAGCATGACTTGTCACCATGGGCAGGGGTGCCAAAATTTAAAAAAAGGAGTATCGTCTTGAAACTCGGTAGGCGGGTCGGACAGGTCCCCCCGACCACGTTGACGTTCGAATTGTAGATTTTTAGCTATTTTCTCCAGGCCTTAGGGGCGACCGTAGTGTCAAAAGCATGACTTGTCACCATGGGCAGGGGTGCCAAAATTTAAAAAAAGGAGTATCGTCTTGAAACTCGGTAGGCGGGTCGGACAGGTCCCCCCGACCACGTTGACGTTCGAATTGTAGATTTTTAGCTATTTTCTCCAGGCCTTAGGGGCGACCGTAGTGTCAAAAGCATGACTTGTCACCATGGGCAGGGGTGCCAAAATTTAAAAAAAGGAGTATCGTCTTGAAACTCGGTAGGCGGGTCGGACAGGTCCCCCCGACCACGTTGACGTTCGAATTGTAGATTTTTAGCTATTTTCTCCAGGCCTTAGGGGCGACCGTAGTGTCAAAAGCATGACTTGTCACCATGGGCAGGGGTGCCAAAATTTAAAAAAAGGAGTATCGTCTTGAAACTCGGTAGGCGGGTCGGACAGGTCCCCCCGACCACGTTGACGTTCGAATTGTAGATTTTTAGCTATTTTCTCCAGGCCTTAGGGGCGACCGTAGTGTCAAAAGCATGACTTGTCACCATGGGCAGGGGTGCCAAAATTTAAAAAAAGGAGTATCGTCTTGAAACTCGGTAGGCGGGTCGGACAGGTCCCCCCGACCACGTTGACGTTCGAATTGTAGATTTTTAGCTATTTTCTCCAGGCCTTAGGGGCGACCGTAGTGTCAAAAGCATGACTTGTCACCATGGGCAGGGGTGCCAAAATTTAAAAAAAGGAGTATCGTCTTGAAACTCGGTAGGCGGGTCGGACAGGTCCCCCCGACCACGTTGACGTTCGAATTGTAGATTTTTAGCTATTTTCTCCAGGCCTTAGGGGCGACCGTAGTGTCAAAAGCATGACTTGTCACCATGGGCAGGGGTGCCAAAATTTAAAAAAAGGAGTATCGTCTTGAAACTCGGTAGGCGGGTCGGACAGGTCCCCCCGACCACGTTGACGTTCGAATTGTAGATTTTTAGCTATTTTCTCCAGGCCTTAGGGGCGACCGTAGTGTCAAAAGCATGACTTGTCACCATGGGCAGGGGTGCCAAAATTTAAAAAAAGGAGTATCGTCTTGAAACTCGGTAGGCGGGTCGGACAGGTCCCCCCGACCACGTTGACGTTCGAATTGTAGATTTTTAGCTATTTTCTCCAGGCCTTAGGGGCGACCGTAGTGTCAAAAGCATGACTTGTCACCATGGGCAGGGGTGCCAAAATTTAAAAAAAGGAGTATCGTCTTGAAACTCGGTAGGCGGGTCGGACAGGTCCCCCCGACCACGTTGACGTTCGAATTGTAGATTTTTAGCTATTTTCTCCAGGCCTTAGGGGCGACCGTAGTGTCAAAAGCATGACTTGTCACCATGGGCAGGGGTGCCAAAATTTAAAAAAAGGAGTATCGTCTTGAAACTCGGTAGGCGGGTCGGACAGGTCCCCCCGACCACGTTGACGTTCGAATTGTAGATTTTTAGCTATTTTCTCCAGGCCTTAGGGGCGACCGTAGTGTCAAAAGCATGACTTGTCACCATGGGCAGGGGTGCCAAAATTTAAAAAAAGGAGTATCGTCTTGAAACTCGGTAGGCGGGTCGGACAGGTCCCCCCGACCACGTTGACGTTCGAATTGTAGATTTTTAGCTATTTTCTCCAGGCCTTAGGGGCGACCGTAGTGTCAAAAGCATGACTTGTCACCATGGGCAGGGGTGCCAAAATTTAAAAAAAGGAGTATCGTCTTGAAACTCGGTAGGCGGGTCGGACAGGTCCCCCCGACCACGTTGACGTTCGAATTGTAGATTTTTAGCTATTTTCTCCAGGCCTTAGGGGCGACCGTAGTGTCAAAAGCATGACTTGTCACCATGGGCAGGGGTGCCAAAATTTAAAAAAAGGAGTATCGTCTTGAAACTCGGTAGGCGGGTCGGACAGGTCCCCCCGACCACGTTGACGTTCGAATTGTAGATTTTTAGCTATTTTCTCCAGGCCTTAGGGGCGACCGTAGTGTCAAAAGCATGACTTGTCACCATGGGCAGGGGTGCCAAAATTTAAAAAAAGGAGTATCGTCTTGAAACTCGGTAGGCGGGTCGGACAGGTCCCCCCGACCACGTTGACGTTCGAATTGTAGATTTTTAGCTATTTTCTCCAGGCCTTAGGGGCGACCGTAGTGTCAAAAGCATGACTTGTCACCATGGGCAGGGGTGCCAAAATTTAAAAAAAGGAGTATCGTCTTGAAACTCGGTAGGCGGGTCGGACAGGTCCCCCCGACCACGTTGACGTTCGAATTGTAGATTTTTAGCTATTTTCTCCAGGCCTTAGGGGCGACCGTAGTGTCAAAAGCATGACTTGTCACCATGGGCAGGGGTGCCAAAATTTAAAAAAAGGAGTATCGTCTTGAAACTCGGTAGGCGGGTCGGACAGGTCCCCCCGACCACGTTGACGTTCGAATTGTAGATTTTTAGCTATTTTCTCCAGGCCTTAGGGGCGACCGTAGTGTCAAAAGCATGACTTGTCACCATGGGCAGGGGTGCCAAAATTTAAAAAAAGGAGTATCGTCTTGAAACTCGGTAGGCGGGTCGGACAGGTCCCCCCGACCACGTTGACGTTCGAATTGTAGATTTTTAGCTATTTTCTCCAGGCCTTAGGGGCGACCGTAGTGTCAAAAGCATGACTTGTCACCATGGGCAGGGGTGCCAAAATTTAAAAAAAGGAGTATCGTCTTGAAACTCGGTAGGCGGGTCGGACAGGTCCCCCCGACCACGTTGACGTTCGAATTGTAGATTTTTAGCTATTTTCTCCAGGCCTTAGGGGCGACCGTAGTGTCAAAAGCATGACTTGTCACCATGGGCAGGGGTGCCAAAATTTAAAAAAAGGAGTATCGTCTTGAAACTCGGTAGGCGGGTCGGACAGGTCCCCCCGACCACGTTGACGTTCGAATTGTAGATTTTTAGCTATTTTCTCCAGGCCTTAGGGGCGACCGTAGTGTCAAAAGCATGACTTGTCACCATGGGCAGGGGTGCCAAAATTTAAAAAAAGGAGTATCGTCTTGAAACTCGGTAGGCGGGTCGGACAGGTCCCCCCGACCACGTTGACGTTCGAATTGTAGATTTTTAGCTATTTTCTCCAGGCCTTAGGGGCGACCGTAGTGTCAAAAGCATGACTTGTCACCATGGGCAGGGGTGCCAAAATTTAAAAAAAGGAGTATCGTCTTGAAACTCGGTAGGCGGGTCGGACAGGTCCCCCCGACCACGTTGACGTTCGAATTGTAGATTTTTAGCTATTTTCTCCAGGCCTTAGGGGCGACCGTAGTGTCAAAAGCATGACTTGTCACCATGGGCAGGGGTGCCAAAATTTAAAAAAAGGAGTATCGTCTTGAAACTCGGTAGGCGGGTCGGACAGGTCCCCCCGACCACGTTGACGTTCGAATTGTAGATTTTTAGCTATTTTCTCCAGGCCTTAGGGGCGACCGTAGTGTCAAAAGCATGACTTGTCACCATGGGCAGGGGTGCCAAAATTTAAAAAAAGGAGTATCGTCTTGAAACTCGGTAGGCGGGTCGGACAGGTCCCCCCGACCACGTTGACGTTCGAATTGTAGATTTTTAGCTATTTTCTCCAGGCCTTAGGGGCGACCGTAGTGTCAAAAGCATGACTTGTCACCATGGGCAGGGGTGCCAAAATTTAAAAAAAGGAGTATCGTCTTGAAACTCGGTAGGCGGGTCGGACAGGTCCCCCCGACCACGTTGACGTTCGAATTGTAGATTTTTAGCTATTTTCTCCAGGCCTTAGGGGCGACCGTAGTGTCAAAAGCATGACTTGTCACCATGGGCAGGGGTGCCAAAATTTAAAAAAAGGAGTATCGTCTTGAAACTCGGTAGGCGGGTCGGACAGGTCCCCCCGACCACGTTGACGTTCGAATTGTAGATTTTTAGCTATTTTCTCCAGGCCTTAGGGGCGACCGTAGTGTCAAAAGCATGACTTGTCACCATGGGCAGGGGTGCCAAAATTTAAAAAAAGGAGTATCGTCTTGAAACTCGGTAGGCGGGTCGGACAGGTCCCCCCGACCACGTTGACGTTCGAATTGTAGATTTTTAGCTATTTTCTCCAGGCCTTAGGGGCGACCGTAGTGTCAAAAGCATGACTTGTCACCATGGGCAGGGGTGCCAAAATTTAAAAAAAGGAGTATCGTCTTGAAACTCGGTAGGCGGGTCGGACAGGTCCCCCCGACCACGTTGACGTTCGAATTGTAGATTTTTAGCTATTTTCTCCAGGCCTTAGGGGCGACCGTAGTGTCAAAAGCATGACTTGTCACCATGGGCAGGGGTGCCAAAATTTAAAAAAAGGAGTATCGTCTTGAAACTCGGTAGGCGGGTCGGACAGGTCCCCCCGACCACGTTGACGTTCGAATTGTAGATTTTTAGCTATTTTCTCCAGGCCTTAGGGGCGACCGTAGTGTCAAAAGCATGACTTGTCACCATGGGCAGGGGTGCCAAAATTTAAAAAAAGGAGTATCGTCTTGAAACTCGGTAGGCGGGTCGGACAGGTCCCCCCGACCACGTTGACGTTCGAATTGTAGATTTTTAGCTATTTTCTCCAGGCCTTAGGGGCGACCGTAGTGTCAAAAGCATGACTTGTCACCATGGGCAGGGGTGCCAAAATTTAAAAAAAGGAGTATCGTCTTGAAACTCGGTAGGCGGGTCGGACAGGTCCCCCCGACCACGTTGACGTTCGAATTGTAGATTTTTAGCTATTTTCTCCAGGCCTTAGGGGCGACCGTAGTGTCAAAAGCATGACTTGTCACCATGGGCAGGGGTGCCAAAATTTAAAAAAAGGAGTATCGTCTTGAAACTCGGTAGGCGGGTCGGACAGGTCCCCCCGACCACGTTGACGTTCGAATTGTAGATTTTTAGCTATTTTCTCCAGGCCTTAGGGGCGACCGTAGTGTCAAAAGCATGACTTGTCACCATGGGCAGGGGTGCCAAAATTTAAAAAAAGGAGTATCGTCTTGAAACTCGGTAGGCGGGTCGGACAGGTCCCCCCGACCACGTTGACGTTCGAATTGTAGATTTTTAGCTATTTTCTCCAGGCCTTAGGGGCGACCGTAGTGTCAAAAGCATGACTTGTCACCATGGGCAGGGGTGCCAAAATTTAAAAAAAGGAGTATCGTCTTGAAACTCGGTAGGCGGGTCGGACAGGTCCCCCCGACCACGTTGACGTTCGAATTGTAGATTTTTAGCTATTTTCTCCAGGCCTTAGGGGCGACCGTAGTGTCAAAAGCATGACTTGTCACCATGGGCAGGGGTGCCAAAATTTAAAAAAAGGAGTATCGTCTTGAAACTCGGTAGGCGGGTCGGACAGGTCCCCCCGACCACGTTGACGTTCGAATTGTAGATTTTTAGCTATTTTCTCCAGGCCTTAGGGGCGACCGTAGTGTCAAAAGCATGACTTGTCACCATGGGCAGGGGTGCCAAAATTTAAAAAAAGGAGTATCGTCTTGAAACTCGGTAGGCGGGTCGGACAGGTCCCCCCGACCACGTTGACGTTCGAATTGTAGATTTTTAGCTATTTTCTCCAGGCCTTAGGGGCGACCGTAGTGTCAAAAGCATGACTTGTCACCATGGGCAGGGGTGCCAAAATTTAAAAAAAGGAGTATCGTCTTGAAACTCGGTAGGCGGGTCGGACAGGTCCCCCCGACCACGTTGACGTTCGAATTGTAGATTTTTAGCTATTTTCTCCAGGCCTTAGGGGCGACCGTAGTGTCAAAAGCATGACTTGTCACCATGGGCAGGGGTGCCAAAATTTAAAAAAAGGAGTATCGTCTTGAAACTCGGTAGGCGGGTCGGACAGGTCCCCCCGACCACGTTGACGTTCGAATTGTAGATTTTTAGCTATTTTCTCCAGGCCTTAGGGGCGACCGTAGTGTCAAAAGCATGACTTGTCACCATGGGCAGGGGTGCCAAAATTTAAAAAAAGGAGTATCGTCTTGAAACTCGGTAGGCGGGTCGGACAGGTCCCCCCGACCACGTTGACGTTCGAATTGTAGATTTTTAGCTATTTTCTCCAGGCCTTAGGGGCGACCGTAGTGTCAAAAGCATGACTTGTCACCATGGGCAGGGGTGCCAAAATTTAAAAAAAGGAGTATCGTCTTGAAACTCGGTAGGCGGGTCGGACAGGTCCCCCCGACCACGTTGACGTTCGAATTGTAGATTTTTAGCTATTTTCTCCAGGCCTTAGGGGCGACCGTAGTGTCAAAAGCATGACTTGTCACCATGGGCAGGGGTGCCAAAATTTAAAAAAAGGAGTATCGTCTTGAAACTCGGTAGGCGGGTCGGACAGGTCCCCCCGACCACGTTGACGTTCGAATTGTAGATTTTTAGCTATTTTCTCCAGGCCTTAGGGGCGACCGTAGTGTCAAAAGCATGACTTGTCACCATGGGCAGGGGTGCCAAAATTTAAAAAAAGGAGTATCGTCTTGAAACTCGGTAGGCGGGTCGGACAGGTCCCCCCGACCACGTTGACGTTCGAATTGTAGATTTTTAGCTATTTTCTCCAGGCCTTAGGGGCGACCGTAGTGTCAAAAGCATGACTTGTCACCATGGGCAGGGGTGCCAAAATTTAAAAAAAGGAGTATCGTCTTGAAACTCGGTAGGCGGGTCGGACAGGTCCCCCCGACCACGTTGACGTTCGAATTGTAGATTTTTAGCTATTTTCTCCAGGCCTTAGGGGCGACCGTAGTGTCAAAAGCATGACTTGTCACCATGGGCAGGGGTGCCAAAATTTAAAAAAAGGAGTATCGTCTTGAAACTCGGTAGGCGGGTCGGACAGGTCCCCCCGACCACGTTGACGTTCGAATTGTAGATTTTTAGCTATTTTCTCCAGGCCTTAGGGGCGACCGTAGTGTCAAAAGCATGACTTGTCACCATGGGCAGGGGTGCCAAAATTTAAAAAAAGGAGTATCGTCTTGAAACTCGGTAGGCGGGTCGGACAGGTCCCCCCGACCACGTTGACGTTCGAATTGTAGATTTTTAGCTATTTTCTCCAGGCCTTAGGGGCGACCGTAGTGTCAAAAGCATGACTTGTCACCATGGGCAGGGGTGCCAAAATTTAAAAAAAGGAGTATCGTCTTGAAACTCGGTAGGCGGGTCGGACAGGTCCCCCCGACCACGTTGACGTTCGAATTGTAGATTTTTAGCTATTTTCTCCAGGCCTTAGGGGCGACCGTAGTGTCAAAAGCATGACTTGTCACCATGGGCAGGGGTGCCAAAATTTAAAAAAAGGAGTATCGTCTTGAAACTCGGTAGGCGGGTCGGACAGGTCCCCCCGACCACGTTGACGTTCGAATTGTAGATTTTTAGCTATTTTCTCCAGGCCTTAGGGGCGACCGTAGTGTCAAAAGCATGACTTGTCACCATGGGCAGGGGTGCCAAAATTTAAAAAAAGGAGTATCGTCTTGAAACTCGGTAGGCGGGTCGGACAGGTCCCCCCGACCACGTTGACGTTCGAATTGTAGATTTTTAGCTATTTTCTCCAGGCCTTAGGGGCGACCGTAGTGTCAAAAGCATGACTTGTCACCATGGGCAGGGGTGCCAAAATTTAAAAAAAGGAGTATCGTCTTGAAACTCGGTAGGCGGGTCGGACAGGTCCCCCCGACCACGTTGACGTTCGAATTGTAGATTTTTAGCTATTTTCTCCAGGCCTTAGGGGCGACCGTAGTGTCAAAAGCATGACTTGTCACCATGGGCAGGGGTGCCAAAATTTAAAAAAAGGAGTATCGTCTTGAAACTCGGTAGGCGGGTCGGACAGGTCCTCCCGACCACGTTGACGTTCGAATTGTAGATTTTTAGCTATTTTCTCCAGGCCTTAGGGGCGACCGTAGTGTCAAAAGCATGACTTGTCACCATGGGCAGGGGTGCCAAAATTTAAAAAAAGGAGTATCGTCTTGAAACTCTGTAGGCGGGTCGGACAGGTCCCCCCGACCACGTTGACGTTCAAATTGTAGATTTTTAGCTATTTTCTCCAGGCCTTAGGGGCGATCGTAGTGTCAAAAGCATGACTTGTCACCATGGGCAGGGGTGCCAAAATTTAAAAAAAGGAGTATCGTCTTGAACCTCTGTAGGCGGGTCGGACATGTCCCCCCGACCACGTTGACGTTCAAATTGTAGATTTTTAGCTTTTTTCTCCAGGCCTTAGGGGCGATCGTAGTGTCAAAAGCATGACTTGTCACCAAGGGCAGGGGTGCCAAAATTTAAAAAAAGGAGTATCGTCTTGAAACTCGGTAGGCGGGTCGGACAGGTCCCCCCGACCACGTTGACGTTCAAATTGTAGATTTTTAGCTATTTTCTCCAGGCCTTAGGGGCGATCGTAGTGTCAAAAGCATGACTTGTCACCATGGGCAGGGGTGCCAAAATTTAAAAAAAGGAGTATCGTCTTGAAACTCGGTAGGCGGGTCGGACAGGTCCCCCCGACCACGTTGACGTTCAAATTGTAGATTTTTAGCTATTTTCTCCAGGCCTTAGGGGCGATCGTAGTGTCAAAAGCATGACTTGTCACCATGGGCAGGGGTGCCAAAATGTAAAAAAAGGAGTATCGTCTTGAAACTCGGTAGGCGGGTCGGACAGGTCCCCCCGACCACGTTGACGTTCAAATTGTAGATTTTTAGCTATTTTCTCCAGGCCTTAGGGGCGATCGTAGTGTCAAAAGCATGACTTGTCACCATGGGCAGGGGTGCCAAAATTTAAAAAAAGGAGTATCGTCTTGAAACTCGGTAGGCGGGTCGGACAGGTCCCCCCGACCACGTTGACGTTCAAATTGTAGATTTTTAGCTATTTTCTCCAGGCCTTAGGGGCGATCGTAGTGTCAAAAGCATGACTTGTCACCATGGGCAGGGGTGCCAAAATTTAAAAAAAGGGAGTATCGTCTTGAAACTCGGTAGGCGGGTCGGACAGGTCCCCCCGACCACGTTGACGTTCAAATTGTAGATTTTTAGCTATTTTCTCCAGGCCTTAGGGGCGATCGTAGTGTCAAAAGCATGACTTGTCACCATGGGCAGGGGTGCCAAAATTTAAAAAAAGGAGTATCGTCTTGAAACTCGGTAGGCGGGTCGGACAGGTCCCCCCGACCACGTTGACGTTCGAATTGTAGATTTTTAGCTATTTTCTCCAGGCCTTAGGGGCGATCGTATGTCAAAAGCATGATTTGTCACCATGGGCAGGGGTGCCAAAATTTAAAAAAAGGAGTATCGTCTTGAAACTCGGTAGGCGGGTCGGACAGGTCCCCCCGACCACGTTGACGTTCAAATTGTAGATTTTTAGCTATTTTCTCCAGGCCTTAGGGGCGACCGTAGTGTCAAAAGCATGACTTGTCACCATGGGCAGGGGTGCCAAAATGTAAAAAAAGGAGTATCGTCTTGAAACTCGGTAGGCGGGTCGGACAGGTCCCCCCGACCACGTTGACGTTCGAATTGTAGATTTTTAGCTATTTTCTCCAGGCCTTAGGGGCGACCGTAGTGTCAAAAGCATGACTTGTCACCATGGGCAGGGGTGCCAAAATTTTAAAAAAGGAGTATCGTCTTGAAACTCGGTAGGCGGGTCGGACAGATCCCCCCGACCACGTTGACGTTCGAATTGTAGATTTTTAGCTATTTTCTCCAGGCCTTAGGGGCGACCGTAGTGTCAAAAGCATGACTTGTCACCATGGGCAGGGGTGCCAAAATTTAAAAAAAGGAGAATCGTCTTGAAACTCGGTAGGCGGGTCGGACAGGTCCCCCCGACCACGTTGACGTTCGAATTGTAGATTTTTAGCTATTTTCTCCAGGCCTTAGGGGCGACCGTAGTGTCAAAAGCATGACTTGTCACCATGGGCAGGGGTGCCAAAATTTAAAAAAAGGAGTATCGTCTTGAAACTCGGTAGGCGGGTCGGACAGGTCCCCCCGACCACGTTGACGTTCGAATTGTAGATTTTTAGCTATTTTCTCCAGGCTTTAGGGGCGACCGTAGTGTCAAAAGCATGACTTGTCACCATGGGCAGGGGTGCCAAAATTTAAAAAAAGGAGTATCGTCTTGAAACTCGGTAGGCGGGTCGGACAGGTCCCCCCGACCACGTTGACGTTCAAATTGTAGATTTTTAGCTATTTTCTCCAGGCCTTAGGGGCGATCGTAGTGTCAAAAGCATGACTAGTCACCATGGGCAGGGGTGCCAAAATTTAAAAAAAGGAGTATCGTCTTGAAACTCGGTAGGCGGGTCGGACAGGTCCCCCCGACCACGTTGACGTTCAAATTGTAGATTTTTAGCTATTTTCTCCAGGCCTTAGGGGCGATCGTAGTGTCAAAAGCATGACTTGTCACCATGGGCAGGGGTGCCAAAATTTAAAAAAAGGAGTATCGTCTTGAACCTCTGTAGGCGGGTCGGACAGGTCCCCCCGACCACGTTGACGTTCAAATTGTAGATTTTTAGCTATTTTCTCCAGGCCTTAGGGGCGATCGTAGCGTAAAAAGCATGACTTGTCACCAAGGGCAGGGGTGCCAAAATTTAAAAAAAGGAGTATCGTCTTGAAACTCGGTAGGCGGGTCGGACAGGTCCCCCCGACCACGTTGACGTTCAAATTGTAGATTTTTAGCTATTTTCTCCAGGCCTTAGGGGCGATCGTAGTGTCAAAAGCATGACTTGTCACCATGGGCAGGGGTGCCAAAATTTAAAAAAAGGAGTATCGTCTTGAAACTCGGTAGGCGGGTCGGACAGGTCCCCCCGACCACGTTGACGTTGAAATTGTAGATTTTTAGCTATTTTCTCCAGGCCTTAGGGGCGATCGTAGTGTCAAAAGCATGACTTGTCACCATGGGCAGGGGTGCCAAAATTTAAAAAAAGGAGTATCGTCTTGAAACTCGGTAGGCGGGTCGGACAGGTCCCCCCGACCACGTTGACGTTCAAATTGTAGATTTTTAGCTATTTTCTCCAGGCCTTAGGGGCGATCGTAGTGTCAAAAGCATGACTTGTCACCATGGGCAGGGGTGCCAAAATTTAAAAAAAGGAGTATCGTCTTGAAACTCTGTAGGCGGGTCGGACAGGTCCCCCCGACCACGTTGACGTTCAAATTGTAGATTTTTAGCTATTTTCTCCAGGCCTTAGGGGCGATCGTAGTGTCAAAAGCATGACTTGTCACCATGGGCAGGGGTGCCAAAATTTAAAAAAAGGAGTATCGTCTTGAAACTCGGTAGGCGGGTCGGACAGGTCCCCCCGACCACGTTGACGTTCAAATTGTAGATTTTTAGCTATTTTCTCCAGGCCTTAGGGGCGATCGTAGTGTCAAAAGCATGACTTGTCACCATGGGCAGGGGTGCCAAAATTTAAAAAAAGGAGTATCGTCTTGAAACTCGGTAGGCGGGTCGGACAGGTCCCCCCGACCACGTTGACGTTGAAATTGTAGATTTTTAGCTATTTTCTCCAGGCCTTAGGGGCGATCGTAGTGTCAAAAGCATGACTTGTCACCATGGGCAGGGGTGCCAAAATTTAAAAAAAGGAGTATCGTCTTGAAACTCGGTAGGCGGGTCGGACAGGTCCCCCCGACCACGTTGACGTTCAAATTGTAGATTTTTAGCTATTTTCTCCAGGCCTTAGGGGCGATCGTAGTGTCAAAAGCATGACTTGTCACCATGGGCAGGGGTGCCAAAATTTCAAAAAAGGAGTATCGTCTTGAAACTCGGTAGGCGGGTCGGACAGGTCCCCCCGACCACGTTGACGTTCAAATTGTAGATTTTTAGCTATTTTCTCCAGGTCTTAGGGGCGATCGTAGTGTCAAAAGCATGACTTGTCACCATGGGCAGGGGTGCCAAAATTTAAAAAAAGGAGTATCGTCTTGAAACTCGGTAGGCGGGTCGGACAGGTCCCCCCGACCACGTTGACGTTCAAATTGTAGATTTTTAGCTATTTTCTCCAGGCCTTAGGGGCGATCGTAGTGTCAAAAGCATGACTTGTCACCATGGGCAGGGGTGCCAAAATTTAAAAAAAGGAGTATCGTCTTGAAACTCGGTAGGCGGGTCGGACAGGTCCCCCCGACCACGTTGACGTTCAAATTGTAGATTTTTAGCTATTTTCTCCAGGCCTTAGGGGCGATCGTAGTGTCAAAAGCATGACTTGTCACCATGGGCAGGGGTGCCAAAATTTAAAAAAAGGGAGTATCGTCTTGAAACTCGGTAGGCGGGTCGGACAGGTCCCCCCGAACACGTTGACGTTCAAATTGTAGATTTTTAGCTATTTTCTCCAGGCCTTAGGGGCGATCGTAGTGTCAAAAGCATGACTTGTCACCATGGGCAGGGGTGCCAAAATTTAAAAAAAGGAGTATCGTCTTGAAACTCGGTAGGCGGGTCGGACAGGTCCCCCCGACCACGTTGACGTTCGAATTGTAGATTTTTAGCTATTTTCTCCAGGCCTTAGGGGCGATCGTAGTGTCAAAAGCATGACTTGTCACCATGGGCAGGGGTGCCAAAATTTAAAAAAAGGAGTATCGTCTTGAAACTCTGTAGGCGGGTCGGACAGGTCCCCCCGACCACGTTGACGTTCGAATTGTAGATTTTTAGCTATTTTCTCCAGGACTTAGGGGCGATCGTATGTCAAAAGCATGATTTGTCACCATGGGCAGGGGTGCCAAAATTTAAAAAAAGGAGTATCGTCTTGAAACTCGGTAGGCGGGTCGGACAGGTCCCCCCGACCACGTTGACGTTCAAATTGTAGATTTTTAGCTATTTTCTCCAGGCCTTAGGGGCGACCGTAGTGTCAAAAGCATGACTTGTCACCATGGGCAGGGGTGCCAAAATGTAAAAAAAGGAGTATCGTCTTGAAACTCGGTAGGCGGGTCGGACAGGTCCCCCCGACCACGTTGACGTTCGAATTGTAGATTTTTAGCTATTTTCTCCAGGCCTTAGGGGCGATCGTAGTGTCAAAAGCATGACTTGTCACCATGGGCAGGGGTGCCAAAATTTTAAAAAAGGAGTATCGTCTTGAAACTCGGTAGGCGGGTCGGACAGATCCCCCCGACCACGTTGACGTTCGAATTGTAGATTTTTAGCTATTTTCTCCAGGCCTTAGGGGCGACCGTAGTGTCAAAAGCATGACTTGTCACCATGGGCAGGGGTGCCAAAATTTAAAAAAAGGAGAATCGTCTTGAAACTCGGTAGGCGGGTCGGACAGGTCCCCCCGACCACGTTGACGTTCGAATTGTAGATTTTTAGCTATTTTCTCCAGGCCTTAGGGGCGACCGTAGTGTCAAAAGCATGACTTGTCACCATGGGCAGGGGTGCCAAAATTTAAAAAAAGGAGTATCGTCTTGAAACTCGGTAGGCGGGTCGGACAGGTCCCCCCGACCACGTTGACGTTCGAATTGTAGATTTTTAGCTATTTTCTCCAGGCTTTAGGGGCGACCGTAGTGTCAAAAGCATGACTTGTCACCATGGGCAGGGGTGCCAAAATTTAAAAAAAGGAGTATCGTCTTGAAACTCGGTAGGCGGGTCGGACAGGTCCCCCCGACCACGTTGACGTTCAAATTGTAGATTTTTAGCTATTTTCTCCAGGCCTTAGGGGCGACCGTAGTGTCAAAAGCATGACTAGTCACCATGGGCAGGGGTGCCAAAATTTAAAAAAAGGAGTATCGTCTTGAAACTCGGTAGGCGGGTCGGACAGGTCCCCCCGACCACGTTGACGTTCAAATTGTAGATTTTTAGCTATTTTCTCCAGGCCTTAGGGGCGATCGTAGTGTCAAAAGCATGACTTGTCACCATGGGCAGGGGTGCCAAAATTTAAAAAAAGGAGTATCGTCTTGAACCTCTGTAGGCGGGTCGGACAGGTCCCCCCGACCACGTTGACGTTCAAATTGTAGATTTTTAGCTATTTTCTCCAGGCCTTAGGGGCGATCGTAGCGTCAAAAGCATGACTTGTCACCAAGGGCAGGGGTGCCAAAATTTAAAAAAAGGAGTATCGTCTTGAAACTCGGTAGGCGGGTCGGACAGGTCCCCCCGACCACGTTGACGTTCAAATTGTAGATTTTTAGCTATTTTCTCCAGGCCTTAGGGGCGATCGTAGTGTCAAAAGCATGACTTGTCACCATGGGCAGGGGTGCCAAAATTTTAAAAAAGGAGTATCGTCTTGAAACTCGGTAGGCGGGTCGGACAGATCCCCCCGACCACGTTGACGTTCGAATTGTAGATTTTTAGCTATTTTCTCCAGGCCTTAGGGGCGACCGTAGTGTCAAAAGCATGACTTGTCACCATGGGCAGGGGTGCCAAAATTTAAAAAAAGGAGAATCGTCTTGAAACTCGGTAGGCGGGTCGGACAGGTCCCCCCGACCACGTTGACGTTCGAATTGTAGATTTTTAGCTATTTTCTCCAGGCCTTAGGGGCGACCGTAGTGTCAAAAGCATGACTTGTCACCATGGGCAGGGGTGCCAAAATTTAAAAAAAGGAGTATCGTCTTGAAACTCGGTAGGCGGGTCGGACAGGTCCCCCCGACCACGTTGACGTTCGAATTGTAGATTTTTAGCTATTTTCTCCAGGCTTTAGGGGCGACCGTAGTGTCAAAAGCATGACTTGTCACCATGGGCAGGGGTGCCAAAATTTAAAAAAAGGAGTATCGTCTTGAAACTCGGTAGGCGGGTCGGACAGGTCCCCCCGACCACGTTGACGTTCAAATTGTAGATTTTTAGCTATTTTCTCCAGGCCTTAGGGGCGACCGTAGTGTCAAAAGCATGACTAGTCACCATGGGCAGGGGTGCCAAAATTTAAAAAAAGGAGTATCGTCTTGAAACTCGGTAGGCGGGTCGGACAGGTCCCCCCGACCACGTTGACGTTCAAATTGTAGATTTTTAGCTATTTTCTCCAGGCCTTAGGGGCGATCGTAGTGTCAAAAGCATGACTTGTCACCATGGGCAGGGGTGCCAAAATTTAAAAAAAGGAGTATCGTCTTGAACCTCTGTAGGCGGGTCGGACAGGTCCCCCCGACCACGTTGACGTTCAAATTGTAGATTTTTAGCTATTTTCTCCAGGCCTTAGGGGCGATCGTAGCGTCAAAAGCATGACTTGTCACCAAGGGCAGGGGTGCCAAAATTTAAAAAAAGGAGTATCGTCTTGAAACTCGGTAGGCGGGTCGGACAGGTCCCCCCGACCACGTTGACGTTCAAATTGTAGATTTTTAGCTATTTTCTCCAGGCCTTAGGGGCGATCGTAGTGTCAAAAGCATGACTTGTCACCATGGGCAGGGGTGCCAAAATTTAAAAAAAGGAGTATCGTCTTGAAACTCGGTAGGCGGGTCGGACAGGTCCCCCCGACCACGTTGACGTTCAAATTGTAGATTTTTAGCTATTTTCTCCAGGCCTTAGGGGCGATCGTAGTGTCAAAAGCATGACTTGTCACCATGGGCAGGGGTGCCAAAATTTAAAAAAAGGAGTATCGTCTTGAAACTCGGTAGGCGGGTCGGACAGGTCCCCCCGACCACGTTGACGTTGAAATTGTAGATTTTTAGCTATTTTCTCCAGGCCTTAGGGGCGATCGTAGTGTCAAAAGCATGACTTGTCACCATGGGCAGGGGTGCCAAAATTTAAAAAAAGGAGTATCGTCTTGAAACTCGGTAGGCGGGTCGGACAGGTCCCCCCGACCACGTTGACGTTCAAATTGTAGATTTTTAGCTATTTTCTCCAGGCTTTAGGGGCGATCGTAGTGTCAAAAGCATGACTTGTCACCATGGGCAGGGGTGCCAAAATTTAAAAAAAAGGAGTATCGTCTTGAAACTCTGTAGGCGGGTCGGACAAGTCCCCCCGACCACGTTGACGTTCGAATTGTAGATTTTTAGCTATTTTCTCCAGGCCTTAGGGGCGATCGTAGTGTCAAAAGCATGACTTGTCACCATGGGCAGGGGTGCCAAAATTTCAAAAAAGGAGTATCGTCTTGAAACTCGGTAGGCGGGTCGGACAGGTCCCCCCGACCACGTTGACGTTCGAATTGTAGATTTTTAGCTATTTTCTCCAGGACTTAGGGGCGATCGTATGTCAAAAGCATGACTTGTCACCATGGGCAGGGGTGCCAAAATTTTAAAAAAAGGAGTATCGTCTTGAAACTCGGTAGGCGGGTCGGACAGGTTCCCCCGACCACGTTGACGTTCAAATTGTAGATTTTTAGCTATTTTCTCCAGGCCTTAGGGGCGATCGTAGTGTCAAAAGCATGACTTGTCACCATGGGCAGGGGTGCCAAAATTTAAAAAAAGGAGTATCGTCTTGAAACTCGGTAGGCGGGTCGGACAGGTCCCCCCGACCACGTTGACGTTCAAATTGTAGATTTTTAGCTATTTTCTCCAGGCCTTAGGGGCGATCGTAGTGTCAAAAGCATGACTTGTCACCATGGGCAGGGGTGCCAAAATTTAAAAAAAGGAGTATCGTCTTGAACCTCTGTAGGCGGGTCGGACAGGCCCCCCCGACCACGTTGACGTTGAAATTGTAGATTTTTAGCTATTTTCTCCAGGCCTTAGGGGCGATTGTAGTGTCAAAAGCATGACTTGTCACCATGGGCAGGGGTGCCAAAATTTAAAAAAAGGAGTATCGTCTTGAAACTCGGTAGGCGGGTCGGACAGGTCCCCCCGACCACGTTGACGTTCAAATTGTAGATTTTTAGCTATTTTCTCCAGGCCTTAGGGGCGATCGTAGTGTCAAAAGCATGACTTGTCACCATGGGCAGGGGTGCCAAAATTTAAAAAAAGGAGTATCGTCTTGAAACTCGGTAGGCGGGTCGGACAGGTCCCCCCGACCACGTTGACGTTCAAATTGTAGATTTTTAGCTATTTTCTCCAGGCCTTAGGGGCGATCGTAGTGTCAAAAGCATGACTTGTCACCAAGGGCAGGGGTGCCAAAATTTAAAAAAAGGAGTATCGTCTTGAAACTCGGTAGGCGGGTCGGACAGGTCCCCCCGACCACGTTGACGTTCAAATTGTAGATTTTTAGCTATTTTCTCCAGGCCTTAGGGGCGATCGTAGTGTCAAAAGCATGACTTGTCACCATGGGCAGGGGTGCCAAAATTTAAAAAAAGGAGTATCGTCTTGAAACTCGGTAGGCGGGTCGGACAGGTCCCCCCGACCACGTTGACGTTCAAATTGTAGATTTTTAGCTATTTTCTCCAGGCCTTAGGGGCGATCGTAGTGTCAAAAGCATGACTTGTCACCATGGGCAGGGGTGCCAAAATTTTAAAAAAGGAGTATCGTCTTGAAACTCGGTAGGCGGGTCGGACAGGTCCCCCCGACCACGTTGACGTTGAAATTGTAGATTTTTAGCTATTTGCTCCAGGCCTTAGGGGCGATCGTAGTGTCAAAAGCATGACTTGTCACCATGGGCAGGGGTGCCAAAATTTAAAAAAAGGAGTATCGTCTTGAAACTCGGTAGGCGGGTCGGACAGGTCCCCCCGACCACGTTGACGTTCAAATTGTAGATTTTTAGCTATTTTCTCCAGGCCTTAGGGGCGATCGTAGTGTCAAAAGCATGACTTGTCACCATGGGCAGGGGTGCCAAAATTTAAAAAAAGGAGTATCGTCTTGAAACTCTGTAGGCGGGTCGGACAGGTCCCCCCGACCACGTTGACGTTCGAATTGTAGATTTTTAGCTATTTTCTCCAGGCCTTAGGGGCGATCGTAGTGTCAAAAGCATGACTTGTCACCATGGGCAGGGGTGCCAAAATTTCAAAAAAGGAGTATCGTCTTGAAACTCGGTAGGCGGGTCGGACAGGTCCCCCCGACCACGTTGACGTTCGAATTGTAGATTTTTAGCTATTTTCTCCAGGACTTAGGGGCGATCGTATGTCAAAAGCATGACTTGTCACCATGGGCAGGGGTGCCAAAATTTTAAAAAAAGGAGTATCGTCTTGAAACTCGGTAGGCGGGTCGGACAGGTCCCCCCGACCACGTTGACGTTCAAATTGTAGATTTTTAGCTATTTTCTCCAGGCCTTAGGGGCGATCGTAGTGTCAAAAGCATGACTTGTCACCATGGGCAGGGGTGCCAAAATTTAAAAAAAGGAGTATCGTCTTGAAACTCGGTAGGCGGGTCGGACAGGTCCCCCCGACCACGTTGACGTTCGAATTGTAGATTTTTAGCTATTTTCTCCAGGACTTAGGGGCGATCGTATGTCAAAAGCATGACTTGTCACCATGGGCAGGGGTGCCAAAATTTTAAAAAAAGGAGTATCGTCTTGAAACTCGGTAGGCGGGTCGGACAGGTCCCCCCGACCACGTTGACGTTCAAATTGTAGATTTTTAGCTATTTTCTCCAGGCCTTAGGGGCGATCGTAGTGTCAAAAGCATGACTTGTCACCATGGGCAGGGGTGCCAAAATTTAAAAAAAGGAGTATCGTCTTGAACCTCTGTAGGCGGGTCGGACAGGCCCCCCCGACCACGTTGACGTTGAAATTGTAGATTTTTAGCTATTTTCTCCAGGCCTTAGGGGCGATCGTAGTGTCAAAAGCATGACTTGTCACCATGGGCAGGGGTGCCAAAATTTAAAAAAAGGAGTATCGTCTTGAAACTCGGTAGGCGGGTCGGACAGGTCCCCCCGACCACGTTGACGTTCAAATTGTAGATTTTTAGCTATTTTCTCCAGGCCTTAGGGGCGATCGTAGTGTCAAAAGCATGACTTGTCACCATGGGCAGGGGTGCCAAAATTTAAAAAAAGGAGTATCGTCTTGAAACTCGGTAGGCGGGTCGGACAGGTCCCCCCGACCACGTTGACGTTCAAATTGTAGATTTTTAGCTATTTTCTCCAGGCGTTAGGGGCGATCGTAGTGTCAAAAGCATGACTTGTCACCATGGGCAGGGGTGCCAAAATTTAAAAAAAGGAGTATCGTCTTGAAACTCGGTAGGCGGGTCGGACAGGTCCCCCCGACCACGTTGACGTTCAAATTGTAGATTTTTAGCTATTTTCTCCAGGCGTTAGGGGCGATCGTAGTGTCAAAAGCATGACTTGTCACCATGGGCAGGGGTGCCAAAATTTAAAAAAAGGAGTATCGTCTTGAAACTCGGTAGGCGGGTCGGACAGGTCCCCCCGACCACGTTGACGTTGAAATTGTAGATTTTTAGCTATTTTCTCCAGGCCTTAGGGGCGATCGTAGTGTCAAAAGCATGACTTGTCACCATGGGCAGGGGTGCCAAAATTTAAAAAAAGGAGTATCGTCTTGAACCTCTGTAGGCGGGTCGGACAGGCCCCCCCGACCACGTTGACGTTGAAATTGTAGATTTTTAGCTATTTTCTCCAGGCCTTAGGGGCGATCGTAGTGTCAAAAGCATGACTTGTCACCATGGGCAGGGGTGCCAAAATTTAAAAAAAGGAGTATCGTCTTGAAACTCGGTAGGCGGGTCGGACAGGTCCCCCCGACCACGTTGACGTTCAAATTGTAGATTTTTAGCTATTTTCTCCAGGCCTTAGGGGCGATCGTAGTGTCAAAAGCATGACTTGTCACCATGGGCAGGGGTGCCAAAATTTAAAAAAAGGAGTATCGTCTTGAAACTCGGTAGGCGGGTCGGACAGGTCCCCCCGACCACGTTGACGTTCAAATTGTAGATTTTTAGCTATTTTCTCCAGGCGTTAGGGGCGATCGTAGTGTCAAAAGCATGACTTGTCACCATGGGCAGGGGTGCCAAAATTTAAAAAAAGGAGTATCGTCTTGAAACTCGGTAGGCGGGTCGGACAGGTCCCCCCGACCACGTTGACGTTCAAATTGTAGATTTTTAGCTATTTTCTCCAGGCGTTAGGGGCGATCGTAGTGTCAAAAGCATGACTTGTCACCATGGGCAGGGGTGCCAAAATTTAAAAAAAGGAGTATCGTCTTGAAACTCGGTAGGCGGGTCGGACAGGTCCCCCCGACCACGTTGACGTTCAAATTGTAGATTTTTAGCTATTTTCTCCAGGCGTTAGGGGCGATCGTAGTGTCAAAAGCATGACTTGTCACCATGGGCAGGGGTGCCAAAATTTAAAAAAAGGAGTATCGTCTTGAAACTCGGTAGGCGGGTCGGACAGGTCCCCCCGACCACGTTGACGTTCAAATTGTAGATTTTTAGCTATTTTCTCCAGGCCTTAGGGGCGATCGTAGTGTCAAAAGCATGACTTGTCACCATGGGCAGGGGTGCCAAAATTTAAAAAAAGGAGTATCGTCTTGAAACTCGGTAGGCGGGTCGGACAGGTCCCCCCGACCACGTTGACGTTCAAATTGTAGATTTTTAGCTATTTTCTCCAGGCCTTAGGGGCGATCGTAGTGTCAAAAGCATGACTTGTCACCATGGGCAGGGGTGCCAAAATTTAAAAAAAGGGAGTATCGTCTTGAAACTCGGTAGGCGGGTCGGACAGGTCCCCCCGACCACGTTGACGTTCAAATTGTAGATTTTTAGCTATTTTCTCCAGGCCTTAGGGGCGATCGTAGTGTCAAAAGCATGACTTGTCACCATGGGCAGGGGTGCCAAAATTTAAAAAGAGGAGTATCGTCTTGAAACTCGGTAGGCGGGTCGGACAGGTCCCCCCGACCACGTTGACGTTCAAATTGTAGATTTTTAGCTATTTTCTCCAGGCCTTAGGGGCGATCGTAGTGTCAAAAGCATGACTTGTCACCATGGGCAGGGGTGCCAAAATTTTAAAAAAGGAGTATCGTCTTGAAACTCGGTAGGCGGGTCGGACAGGTCCCCCCGACCACGTTGACGTTCAAATTGTAGATTTTTAGCTATTTTCTCCAGGCCTTAGGGGCGATCGTAGTGTCAAAAGCATGACTTGTCACCATGGGCAGGGGTGCCAAAATTTAAAAAAAGGAGTATCGTCTTGAAACTCGGTAGGCGGGTCGGACAGGTCCCCCCGACCACGTTGACGTTCAAATTGTAGATTTTTAGCTATTTTCTCCAGGCCTTAGGGGCGATCGTAGTGTCAAAAGCATGACTTGTCACCATGGGCAGGGGTGCCAAAATTTAAAAAAAGGAGTATCGTCTTGAAACTCGGTAGGCGGGTCGGACAGGTCCCCCCGACCACGTTGACGTTCAAATTGTAGATTTTTAGCTATTTTTCTCCAGGCCTTAGGGGCGATCGTAGTGTCAAAAGCATGACTTGTCACCATGGGCAGGGGTGCCAAAATTTAAAAAAAGGAGTATCGTCTTGAAACTCGGTAGGCGGGTCGGACAGGTCCCCCCGACCACGTTGACGTTCAAATTGTAGATTTTTAGCTATTTTCTCCAGGCCTTAGGGGCGATCGTAGTGTCAAAAGCATGACTTGTCACCATGGGCAGGGGTGCCAAAATTTAAAAAAAGGAGTATCGTCTTGAACCTCTGTAGGCGGGTCGGACAGGCCCCCCCGACCACGTTGACGTTCAAATTGTAGATTTTTAGCTATTTTCTCCAGGCCTTAGGGGCGATCGTATGTCAAAAGCATGACTTGTCACCATGGGCAGGGGTGCCAAAATTTTAAAAAAGGAGTATCGTCTTGAAACTCGGTAGGCGGGTCGGACAGGTTACCCCGACCACGTTGACGTTCAAATTGTAGATTTTTAGCTATTTTCTCCAGGCCTTAGGGGCGATCGTAGTGTCAAAAGCATGACTTGTCACCATGGGCAGGGGTGCCAAAATTTAAAAAAAGGAGTATCGTCTTGAAACTCGGTAGGCGGGTCGGACAGGTCCCCCCGACCACGTTGACGTTCAAATTGTAGATTTTTAGCTATTTTCTCCAGGCCTTAGGGGCGATCGTAGTGTCAAAAGCATGACTTGTCACCATGGGCAGGGGTGCCAAAATTTAAAAAAAGGAGTATCGTCTTGAAACTCGGTAGGCGGGTCGGACAGGTCCCCCCGACCACGTTGACGTTCAAATTGTAGATTTTTAGCTATTTTCTCCAGGCCTTAGGGGCGATCGTATGTCAAAAGCATGACTTGTCACCATGGGCAGGGGTGCCAAAATTTAAAAAAAGGAGTATCGTCTTGAAACTCGGTAGGCGGGTCGGACAGGTTACCCCGACCACGTTGACGTTCAAATTGTAGATTTTTAGCTATTTTCTCCAGGCCTTAGGGGCGATCGTAGTGTCAAAAGCATGACTTGTCACCATGGGCAGGGGTGCCAAAATTTAAAAAAAGGAGTATCGTCTTGAAACTCGGTAGGCGGGTCGGACAGGTCCCCCCGACCACGTTGACGTTCAAATTGTAGATTTTTAGCTATTTTCTCCAGGCCTTAGGGGCGATCGTAGTGTCAAAAGCATGACTTGTCACCATGGGCAGGGGTGCCAAAATTTAAAAAAAGGAGTATCGTCTTGAAACTCGGTAGGCGGGTCGGACAGGTCCCCCCGACCACGTTGACGTTCAAATTGTAGATTTTTAGCTATTTTTCTCCAGGCCTTAGGGGCGATCGTAGTGTCAAAAGCATGACTTGTCACCATGGGCAGGGGTGCCAAAATTTAAAAAAAGGAGTATCGTCTTGAAACTCGGTAGGCGGGTCGGACAGGTCCCCCCGACCACGTTGACGTTCAAATTGTAGATTTTTAGCTATTTTCTCCAGGCCTTAGGGGCGATCGTAGTGTCAAAAGCATGACTTGTCACCATGGGCAGGGGTGCCAAAATTTAAAAAAAGGAGTATCGTCTTGAAACTCGGTAGGCGGGTCGGACAGGCCCCCCCGACCACGTTGACGTTCAAATTGTAGATTTTTAGCTATTTTCTCCAGGCCTTAGGGGCGATCGTATGTCAAAAGCATGACTTGTCACCATGGGCAGGGGTGCCAAAATTTAAAAAAAGGAGTATCGTCTTGAAACTCGGTAGGCGGGTCGGACAGGTTACCCCGACCACGTTGACGTTCAAATTGTAGATTTTTAGCTATTTTCTCCAGGCCTTAGGGGCGATCGTAGTGTCAAAAGCATGACTTGTCACCATGGGCAGGGGTGCCAAAATTTAAAAAAAGGAGTATCGTCTTGAAACTCGGTAGGCGGGTCGGACAGGTCCCCCCGACCACGTTGACGTTCAAATTGTAGATTTTTAGCTATTTTCTCCAGGCCTTAGGGGCGATCGTAGTGTCAAAAGCATGACTTGTCACCATGGGCAGGGGTGCCAAAATTTAAAAAAAGGAGTATCGTCTTGAAACTCGGTAGGCGGGTCGGACAGGTCCCCCCGACCACGTTGACGTTCAAATTGTAGATTTTTAGCTATTTTCTCCAGGCCTTAGGGGCGATCGTATGTCAAAAGCATGACTTGTCACCATGGGCAGGGGTGCCAAAATTTAAAAAAAGGAGTATCGTCTTGAAACTCGGTAGGCGGGTCGGACAGGTTACCCCGACCACGTTGACGTTCAAATTGTAGATTTTTAGCTATTTTCTCCAGGCCTTAGGGGCGATCGTATGTCAAAAGCATGACTTGTCACCATGGGCAGGGGTGCCAAAATTTTAAAAAAGGAGTATCGTCTTGAAACTCGGTAGGCGGGTCGGACAGGTTACCCCGACCACGTTGACGTTCAAATTGTAGATTTTTAGCTATTTTCTCCAGGCCTTAGGGGCGATCGTAGTGTCAAAAGCATGACTTGTCACCATGGGCAGGGGTGCCAAAATTTAAAAAAAGGAGTATCGTCTTGAAACTCGGTAGGCGGGTCGGACAGGTCCCCCCGACCACGTTGACGTTCAAATTGTAGATTTTTAGCTATTTTTCTCCAGGCCTTAGGGGCGATCGTAGTGTCAAAAGCATGACTTGTCACCATGGGCAGGGGTGCCAAAATTTAAAAAAAGGAGTATCGTCTTGAAACTCGGTAGGCGGGTCGGACAGGTCCCCCCGACCACGTTGACGTTCAAATTGTAGATTTTTAGCTATTTTTCTCCAGGCCTTAGGGGCGATCGTAGTGTCAAAAGCATGACTTGTCACCATGGGCAGGGGTGCCAAAATTTAAAAAAAGGAGTATCGTCTTGAAACTCGGTAGGCGGGTCGGACAGGTCCCCCCGACCACGTTGACGTTCAAATTGTAGATTTTTAGCTATTTTCTCCAGGCCTTAGGGGCGATCGTAGTGTCAAAAGCATGACTTGTCACCATGGGCAGGGGTGCCAAAATTTAAAAAAAGGAGTATCGTCTTGAACCTCTGTAGGCGGGTCGGACAGGCCCCCCCGACCACGTTGACGTTCAAATTGTAGATTTTTAGCTATTTTCTCCAGGCCTTAGGGGCGATCGTATGTCAAAAGCATGACTTGTCACCATGGGCAGGGGTGCCAAAATTTAAAAAAAGGAGTATCGTCTTGAAACTCGGTAGGCGGGTCGGACAGGTTACCCCGACCACGTTGACGTTCAAATTGTAGATTTTTAGCTATTTTCTCCAGGCCTTAGGGGCGATCGTAGTGTCAAAAGCATGACTTGTCACCATGGGCAGGGGTGCCAAAATTTAAAAAAAGGAGTATCGTCTTGAAACTCGGTAGGCGGGTCGGACAGGTCCCCCCGACCACGTTGACGTTCAAATTGTAGATTTTTAGCTATTTTCTCCAGGCCTTAGGGGCGATCGTAGTGTCAAAAGCATGACTTGTCACCATGGGCAGGGGTGCCAAAATTTAAAAAAAGGAGTATCGTCTTGAAACTCGGTAGGCGGGTCGGACAGGTTCCCCCGACCACGTTGACGTTCAAATTGTAGATTTTTAGCTATTTTCTCCAGGCCTTAGGGGCGATCGTAGTGTCAAAAGCATGACTTGTCACCATGGGCAGGGGTGCCAAAATTTAAAAAAAGGGAGTATCGTCTTGAAACTCGGTAGGCGGGTCGGACAGGTCCCCCCGACCACGTTGACGTTCAAATTGTAGATTTTTAGCTATTTTCTCCAGGCCTTAGGGGCGATCGTAGTGTCAAAAGCATGACTTGTCACCATGGGCAGGGGTGCCAAAATTTAAAAAAAGGAGTATCGTCTTGAAACTCGGTAGGCGGGTCGGACAGGTCCCCCCGACCACGTTGACGTTCAAATTGTAGATTTTTAGCTATTTTCTCCAGGCCTTAGGGGCGATCGTAGTGTCAAAAGCATGACTTGTCACCATGGGCAGGGGTGCCAAAATTTAAAAAAAGGAGTATCGTCTTGAAACTCGGTAGGCGGGTCGGACAGGTCCCCCCGACCACGTTGACGTTCAAATTGTAGATTTTTAGCTATTTTCTCCAGGCCTTAGGGGCGATCGTAGTGTCAAAAGCATGACTTGTCACCATGGGCAGGGGTGCCAAAATTTAAAAAAAGGAGTATCGTCTTGAACCTCTGTAGGCGGGTCGGACAGGCCCCCCCGACCACGTTGACGTTCAAATTGTAGATTTTTAGCTATTTTCTCCAGGCCTTAGGGGCGATCGTATGTCAAAAGCATGACTTGTCACCATGGGCAGGGGTGCCAAAATTTAAAAAAAGGAGTATCGTCTTGAAACTCGGTAGGCGGGTCGGACAGGTTACCCCGACCACGTTGACGTTCAAATTGTAGATTTTTAGCTATTTTCTCCAGGCCTTAGGGGCGATCGTAGTGTCAAAAGCATGACTTGTCACCATGGGCAGGGGTGCCAAAATTTAAAAAAAGGAGTATCGTCTTGAAACTCGGTAGGCGGGTCGGACAGGTCCCCCCGACCACGTTGACGTTCAAATTGTAGATTTTTAGCTATTTTTCTCCAGGCCTTAGGGGCGATCGTAGTGTCAAAAGCATGACTTGTCACCATGGGCAGGGGTGCCAAAATTTAAAAAAAGGAGTATCGTCTTGAAACTCGGTAGGCGGGTCGGACAGGCCCCCCCGACCACGTTGACGTTCAAATTGTAGATTTTTAGCTATTTTCTCCAGGCCTTAGGGGCGATCGTATGTCAAAAGCATGACTTGTCACCATGGGCAGGGGTGCCAAAATTTAAAAAAAGGAGTATCGTCTTGAAACTCGGTAGGCGGGTCGGACAGGTTACCCCGACCACGTTGACGTTCAAATTGTAGATTTTTAGCTATTTTCTCCAGGCCTTAGGGGCGATCGTAGTGTCAAAAGCATGACTTGTCACCATGGGCAGGGGTGCCAAAATTTAAAAAAAGGAGTATCGTCTTGAAACTCGGTAGGCGGTTCGGACAGGTCCCCCCGACCACGTTGACGTTCAAATTGTAGATTTTTAGCTATTTTCTCCAGGCCTTAGGGGCGATCGTAGTGTCAAAAGCATGACTTGTCACCATGGGCAGGGGTGCCAAAATTTAAAAAAAGGAGTATCGTCTTGAAACTCGGTAGGCGGGTCGGACAGGTCCCCCCGACCACGTTGACGTTCAAATTGTAGATTTTTAGCTATTTTCTCCAGGCCTTAGGGGCGATCGTAGTGTCAAAAGCATGACTTGTCACCATGGGCAGGGGTGCCAAAATTTTAAAAAAGGAGTATCGTCTTGAAACTCGGTAGGCGGGTCGGACAGGTCCCCCCGACCACGTTGACGTTCAAATTGTAGATTTTTAGCTATTTTTCTCCATGCCTTAGGGGCGATCGTAGTGTCAAAAGCATGACTTGTCACCATGGGCAGGGGTGCCAAAATTTAAAAAAAGGAGTATCGTCTTGAAACTCGGTAGGCGGGTCGGACAGGTCCCCCCGACCACGTTGACGTTCAAATTGTAGATTTTTAGCTATTTTCTCCAGGCCTTAGGGGCGATCGTAGTGTCAAAAGCATGACTTGTCACCATGGGCAGGGGTGCCAAAATTTTAAAAAAGGAGTATCGTCTTGAAACTCGGTAGGCGGGTCGGACAGGTCCCCCCGACCACGTTGACGTTCAAATTGTAGATTTTTAGCTATTTTCTCCAGGCCTTAGGGGCGATCGTATGTCAAAAGCATGACTTGTCACCATGGGCAGGGGTGCCAAAATTTAAAAAAAGGAGTATCGTCTTGAAACTCGGTAGGCGGGTCGGACAGGTCCCCCCGACCACGTTGACGTTCGAATTGTAGATTTTTAGCTATTTTCTCCAGGCGTTAGGGGCGATCGTAGTGTCAAAAGCATGACTTGTCACCATGGGCAGGGGTGCCAAAATTTAAAAAAAGGAGTATCGTCTTGAAACTCGGTAGGCGGGTCGGACAGGTCCCCCCGACCACGTTGACGTTCAAATTGTAGATTTTTAGCTATTTTCTCCAGGCCTTAGGGGCGATCGTAGTGTCAAAAGCATGACTTGTCACCATGGGCAGGGGTGCCAAAATTTAAAAAAAGGAGTATCGTCTTGAAACTCGGTAGGCGGGTCGGACAGGTCCCCCCGACCACGTTGACGTTCAAATTGTAGATTTTTAGCTATTTTCTCCAGGCCTTAGGGGCGATCGTAGTGTCAAAAGCATGACTTGTCACCATGGGCAGGGGTGCCAAAATTTAAAAAAAAGGAGTATCGTCTTGAAACTCGGTAGGCGGGTCGGACAGGTCCCCCCGACCACGTTGACGTTCAAATTGTAGATTTTTAGCTATTTTCTCCAGGCCTTAGGGGCGATCGTAGTGTCAAAAGCATGACTTGTCACCATGGGCAGGGGTGCCAAAATTTAAAAAAAGGAGTATCGTCTTGAAACTCGGTAGGCGGGTCGGACAGGTCCCCCCGACCACGTTGACGTTCAAATTGTAGATTTTTAGCTATTTTCTCCAGGCCTTAGGGGCGATCGTAGTGTCAAAAGCATGACTTGTCACCATGGGCAGGGGTGCCAAAATTTAAAAAAAGGAGTATCGTCTTGAAACTCGGTAGGCGGGTCGGACAGGTCCCCCCGACCACGTTGACGTTCAAATTGTAGATTTTTAGCTATTTTCTCCAGGCCTTAGGGGCGATCGTAGTGTCAAAAGCATGACTTGTCACCATGGGCAGGGGTGCCAAAATTTAAAAAAAAGGAGTATCGTCTTGAAACTCGGTAGGCGGGTCGGACAGGTCCCCCCGACCACGTTGACGTTCAAATTGTAGATTTTTAGCTATTTTCTCCAGGCCTTAGGGGCGATCGTAGTGTCAAAAGCATGACTTGTCACCATGGGCAGGGGTGCCAAAATTTAAAAAAAGGAGTCTCGTTTTGAAACTCGGTAGGCGGTTCGGACAGGCCCCCCGACCACGTTGACGTTCAAATTGTAGATTTTTAGCTATTTTCTCCAGGCCTTAGGGGCGATCGTAGTGTCAAAAGCATGACTTGTCACCATGGGCAGGGGTGCCAAAATTTAAAAAAAGGAGTATCGTCTTGAAACTCGGTAGGCGGGTCGGACAGGTCCCCCCGACCATGTTGACGTTCAAATTGTAGATTTTTTGCTATTTTCTCCAGGCCTTAGGGGCGATCGTAGTGTCAAAAGCATGACTTGTCTCCATGGGCAGGGGTGCCAAAATTTAAAAAAGGAGTATCGTCTTGAAACTCGGTAGGCGGGTCGGACAGGTCCCCCCGACCACGTTGACGTTCAAATTGTAGATTTTTAGCTATTTTCTCCAGGCTTTAGGGGCGATCGTAGTGTCAAAAGCATGACTTGTCACCATGGGCAGGGGTGCCATAATTTAAAAAAAGGAGTATCGTCTTGAAACTCGGTAGGCGGGTCGGACAGGTCCCCCCGACCACGTTGACGTTCAAATTGTAGATTTTTAGCTATTTTCTCCAGGCCTTAGGGGCGATCGTAGTGTCAAAAGCATGACTTGTCACCATGGGCAGGGGTGCCAAAATTTAAAAAAAGGAGTATCGTCTTGAAACTCGGTAGGCGGGTCGGACAGGTCCCCCCGACCACGTTGACGTTCAAATTGTAGATTTTTAGCTATTTTCTCCAGGCCTTAGGGGCGATCGTAGTGTCAAAAGCATGACTTGTCACCATGGGCAGGGGTGCCAAAATTTAAAAAAAGGAGTATCGTCTTGAAACTCGGTAGGCGGGTCGGACAGGTCCCCCCGACCACGTTGACGTTCAAATTGTAGATTTTTAGCTATTTTCTCCAGGCCTTAGGGGCGATCGTAGTGTCAAAAGCATGACTTGTCACCATGGGCAGGGGTGCCAAAATTTAAAAAAAGGAGTATCGTCTTGAACCTCTGTAGGCGGGTCGGACAGGTCCCCCCGACCATGTTGACGTTCAAATTGTAGATTTTTTGCTATTTTCTCCAGGCTTTAGGGGCGATCGTAGTGTCAAAAGCATGACTTGTCACCATGGGCAGGGGTGCCAAAATTTAAAAAAGGAGTATCGTCTTGAAACTCGGTAGGCGGGTCGGACAGGTCCCCCCGACCACGTTGACGTTCAAATTGTAGATTTTTAGCTATTTTCTCCAGGCTTTAGGGGCGATCGTAGTGTCAAAAGCATGACTTGTCACCATGGGCAGGGGTGCCATAATTTAAAAAAAGGAGTATCGTCTTGAAACTCGGTAGGCGGGTCGGACAGGTCCCCCCGACCACGTTGACGTTCAAATTGTAGATTTTTAGCTATTTTCTCCAGGCCTTAGGGGCGATCGTAGTGTCAAAAGCATGACTTGTCACCATGGGCAGGGGTGCCAAAATTTAAAAAAAGGAGTATCGTCTTGAAACTCGGTAGGCGGGTCGGACAGGTCCCCCCGACCACGTTGACGTTCAAATTGTAGATTTTTAGCTATTTTCTCCAGGCCTTAGGGGCGATCGTAGTGTCAAAAGCATGACTTGTCACCATGGGCAGGGGTGCCAAAATTTAAAAAAAGGAGTATCGTCTTGAAACTCGGTAGGCGGGTCGGACAGGTCCCCCCGACCACGTTGACGTTCAAATTGTAGATTTTTAGCTATTTTCTCCAGGCCTTAGGGGCGATCGTAGTGTCAAAAGCATGACTTGTCACCATGGGCAGGGGTGCCAAAATTTAAAAAAAGGAGTATCGTCTTGAAACTCGGTAGGCGGGTCGGACAGGTCCCCCCGACCATGTTGACGTTCAAATTGTAGATTTTTTGCTATTTTCTCCAGGCCTTAGGGGCGATCGTAGTGTCAAAAGCATGACTTGTCTCCATGGGCAGGGGTGCCAAAATTTAAAAAAGGAGTATCGTCTTGAAACTCGGTAGGCGGGTCGGACAGGTCCCCCCGACCACGTTGACGTTCAAATTGTAGATTTTTAGCTATTTTCTCCAGGCTTTAGGGGCGATCGTAGTGTCAAAAGCATGACTTGTCACCATGGGCAGGGGTGCCAAAATTTAAAAAAAGGAGTATCGTCTTGAAACTCGGTAGGCGGGTCGGACAGGTCCCCCCGACCACGTTGACGTTCAAATTGTAGATTTTTAGCTATTTTCTCCAGGCCTTAGGGGCGATCGTAGTGTCAAAAGCATGACTTGTCACCATGGGCAGGGGTGCCAAAATTTAAAAAAAGGAGTATCGTCTTGAAACTCGGTAGGCGGGTCGGACAGGTTCCCCCGACCACGTTGACGTTCGAATTGTAGATTTTTAGCTATTTTCTCCAGGCCTTAGGGGCGATCGTAGTGTCAAAAGCATGACTTGTCACCATGGGCAGGGGTGCCAAAATTTAAAAAAAGGAGTATCGTCTTGAAACTCGGTAGGCGGGTCGGACAGGTCCCCCCGACCACGTTGACGTTCAAATTGTAGATTTTTAGCTATTTTCTCCAGGCCTTAGGGGCGATCGTAGTGTCAAAAGCATGACTTGTCACCATGGGCAGGGGTGCCAAAATTTAAAAAAAGGAGTATCGTCTTGAAACTCGGTAGGCGGGTCGGACAGGTCCCCCCGACCACGTTGACGTTCAAATTGTAGATTTTTTGCTATTTTCTCCAGGCCTTAGGGGCGATCGTAGTGTCAAAAGCATGACTTGTCTCCATGGGCAGGGGTGCCAAAATTTAAAAAAGGAGTATCGTCTTGAAACTCGGTAGGCGGGTCGGACAGGTCCCCCCGACCACGTTGACGTTCAAATTGTAGATTTTTAGCTATTTTCTCCAGGCTTTAGGGGCGATCGTAGTGTCAAAAGCATGACTTGTCACCATGGGCAGGGGTGCCATAATTTTAAAAAAGGAGTATCGTCTTGAAACTCGGTAGGCGGGTCGGACAGGTCCCCCCGACCACGTTGACGTTCAAATTGTAGATTTTTAGCTATTTTCTCCAGGCCTTAGGGGCGATCGTAGTGTCAAAAGCATGACTTGTCACCATGGGCAGGGGTGCCAAAATTTAAAAAAAAGGAGTATCGTCTTGAAACTCGGTAGGCGGGTCGGACAGGTCCCCCCGACCACGTTGACGTTCAAATTGTAGATTTTTAGCTATTTTCTCCAGGCCTTAGGGGCGATCGTAGTGTCAAAAGCATGACTTGTCACCATGGGCAGGGGTGCCAAAATTTAAAAAAAGGAGTATCGTCTTGAAACTCGGTAGGCGGGTCGGACAGGTCCCCCCGACCACGTTGACGTTCAAATTGTAGATTTTTAGCTATTTTCTCCAGGCCTTAGGGGCGATCGTAGTGTCAAAAGCATGACTTGTCACCATGGGCAGGGGTGCCAAAATTTAAAAAAAGGAGTATCGTCTTGAAACTCGGTAGGCGGGTCGGACAGGTCCCCCCGACCACGTTGACGTTCAAATTGTAGATTTTTAGCTATTTTCTCCAGGCCTTAGGGGCGATCGTAGTGTCAAAAGCATGACTTGTCACCATGGGCAGGGGTGCCAAAATTTAAAAAAAGGAGTATCGTCTTGAAACTCGGTAGGCGGGTCGGACAGGTTCCCCCGACCACGTTGACGTTCAAATTGTAGATTTTTAGCTATTTTCTCCAGGCCTTAGGGGCGATCGTAGTGTCAAAAGCATGACTTGTCACCATGGGCAGGGGTGCCAAAATTTAAAAAAAGGAGTATCGTCTTGAAACTCGGTAGGCGGGTCGGACAGGTCCCCCCGACCACGTTGACGTTCAAATTGTAGATTTTTAGCTATTTTCTCCAGGCCTTAGGGGCGATCGTAGTGTCAAAAGCATGACTTGTCACCATGGGCAGGGGTGCCAAAATTTAAAAAAAGGAGTATCGTCTTGAAACTCTGTAGGCGGGTCGGACAGGTCCCCCCGACCACGTTGACGTTCAAATTGTAGATTTTTAGCTATTTTCTCCAGGCCTTAGGGGCGATCGTAGTGTCAAAAGCATGACTTGTCACCATGGGCAGGGGTGCCAAAATTTCAAAGAAAGGAGTATCGTCTTGAAACTCTGTATTGTTTTTTGTTCGAAATATGCATCTGTTCACCCGGAAGCTCTTGGGTACCTGATAGGATGATATTGTAATGTGAGCGTATATATATATAAACGTATATTTACAACGTATTGTCTTCAGACTGTCTAGCACAGTTATTGTTCAATAAATCTTTCTCCCAACACACATCACCACGATCAAAATATCAAATAGTCGACACCTCATACGATATTACTACGCTCCCTGATTCGTTAATCTGGATATTGGTTTTCCCGACTATCCACCACGAACCGTACCCTCCGGATAAACGAGCTTTCACTGTACCCTGCCTGTAGGGATTAGTCTTCACTGCACATTGTAGTAAGAGATACGACCTTATCTCTACATTGAAATGTCCCAGCAGAGACAATGGGTATCAAGATCGTTTGCTTCACCAGAGGATGAATAAACGAGACTTTAAAAAAGAACTATATCGATCTACTCTTGTCATCAGTGTCATGATGTCAATATTTAATTATTTTAATATTGTGTTGAAGTGTCATGCTAATAGGAAGCTCCTTGTTCGCGCAAACGTGCCTTGTCTCTTCTTCATTGTATATGGGAATGCTTTGAACCGAAGGATTCTTTGCATTAGAGGAAGTTCGTGATTGAGTGAATGTTTTGCAACGGCGAATTCAGCTATAGTTGAGTTATATCACGACAGTCTGTAAATGACTCCAGGAAAACCAGTGACTGACAACATGACCACCGGAAACATAAATCGACACGGGTTAAGGATAGCAAATGGCGCCCCATAAAAACACCATCGTTTTCTGTTTTTGGTTTGGAATAATCATTCAGTGTTCACTTTTGATGGTATGAAGTAGGTGTCTTTGGAGCGATGTTTGAGGAAGATTTGGTGTATGACTTTAAATTATTGTTGTTAATTTGTAGTCAATTAGAGGTGTAGAAGTGGGCTAATCCCTAGATCGCACATATGCATAGCAAACGTTCTTCAAGGGAGGAGCGGACATATAGAAAAGAATATTGACATTAAACAGTGAACCGACGAGAGTATGCGGTAGCCACAGCCAACGTCTAGGTTACCGAGGACAAGTTCTAGGTTACTGAGGACAAGTTCTAGGTTACTGAGGACAAGTTCTGGGTTGCTGAGGACAAGTTCTAGGTTGCTGAGGACAAGTTCTAGGTTGCTGGGGACAAGCTCTATCTTGGAATACCCACATGATTTCACAGTTTGATTTTTTTAAGTGATGGCAACAACCAAACGTATTTTCCCTTCGCATCTATTCGGAGATCAATTTGATACCTTTGGAAGTGGTTTCCAATCATGCGTTTGTGTTGACAAAGCAAACAAATAATGAACGTTCTCTTCATGCTGTTGGACAGACAACCTGGAATCTGTTTGGTATTGACGCCTGGAAACAAGTGAACAGGTCAACGGATGGGACCAAGGTGGACATTCTGTGCGGAGGTTTTGCTGGCAGCTGTCAACCAAACGGACCTCTAGCCCTGGTCGTTAACCCTTCCGACGGTGAGACCCATCCCGTAGGATGTGTTAGAATAACATTTACAACACAGTCATGCCGTTTTGCATTTACGAATGACTTTAATTCATGGATCAGGTGACATTGGGAACTGGTATCTTTTACAGAGAAAACAAATTGGGGTTAGGGTGTGATGTGATGTGGTGTGTAGTGGTGTGTAGTTGTGCGGTGCGGTGCGGTGCGGTGCGGTGCGGTGCGGTGCGGTGTACTTGCTTGCCGTAAAAAGCGACCATGCTTGTCGTAAGAGGCGACTAAAGGGGTAACTGTTAGAACATTCTGAAAAATATTCACATGACGTACCAATGATCCGTTAATCCTGAAATCTGTAAATTGGGACGATTTAACAAACGAATACATCTTCCAAAAACACTGGATACCGAAATGACGGATTCATCTATATGAAATCGAAATTTACTTTCTGTCTGTAAAATCGATTATTTTAATTTTCAGTTCTAGATTTGAGTGCCGCCGTGGACCCTAATGACATCTGGTGAAATCGGCAGTGGACGATAGGCTTGGGTAATCTATCATGGCACCCATCTGCCAGGTTTTTGGATCGTCGGAACCGAAGTGTCAAGCTGCATCGATTAACCGTTTTACTCCTACTCACCTGAAAGTCAAGTGGGCTTTTTCACGGCATTCTTGTCCATCGTCCGGTCTCAATCGGAAACAGCCGAACAAATGAAGCTAACCCTTCACATACTTGTTTCAACCAATGATGACAACCGAGTTTACGCAAGAGGTTCGAATCCAATTTTCAATTTTACTGCGACAGCAGCCATTTCGAAATACCTTTTTATGACCATTAATCGGCCATTTTGGTTCACAATATCATGAAATTTCGTATATGTGAGGATAATATTGAAACTTTATACACGTATGTTCCGTGTTTGCAATATTTAAAATTATGACCGAAGAGGTTCAAATGTTTCGAATGTGAAGTTTGGATATGGCCCCCGCGGCATCAATGTTGAAAAAGTATTTATTGCCATTACTGAACCATGTTTGTACAAAATCTAATTGCATTGGCTATTTGTTAATTTTGTTGTCGGATTCAATACTCATATGTTTTGTGTTCCTTTTCGGAGAGAAGAATTAACTTTTTATCTTGTTTTGACTATGCTCTCAAATTCTCTTATATAAACTTATTCTCATCTGAAAATGCCGGATTGAGTAAGCTGATCTTTGATTATGTTTCTCTATATATTAACACAATTTGTTCAAATCGTCAAATTTTAGTTTTTCTTCAGGTTTTATGCAGACATTACGTCAATATAAAGGCTGATTTCAGCCGTTCTTAAGTACCCATCTTTGTAGACATTTTGAACCATTAATTAGATTTTCAGTTGAGCTACAGTGCATTGACACTGAATTGTTTCAAAATGTAATGAAATTTGGTATATGTGTACTTTTTCACTGGATATTATGACCATGGCACTTTTGAACATACACTTTTACCTATGCTATGCATTGTATTTTTACATATTTTGTTTGAACCATTACATTTTAGTGTTAGTTCTTATTCCGTAGTATTTATAAGAATATCTGAATATCAATGCTGACAGCGACTTTTCTTTTAGTGTCTGTCCTTTTTGACGTGTGTAAACTGTTGTCTACAAACCCAAGTGGGCTACATTGGCATTGGCGCTATATTGTTTCAAATGTGGTGTAGTTCGGTAAATTTGTCGTTAGTATTTGGGATAACGCATGTTTCTCTTTTCAATATATTCTGACAGTTTTACCTACGCTCTTCTATTCTTTTAAAGGCTTAGTGGCGCTATAAACGTATTTATTCGCATCTGAAAAGTGACAGACTGAGTAATCTGAAAATGTGTGTTACTTCTTAAGATGACATATTTTTGGTTTAAACCGTCAGATATGTGTTAGTTGTCAGTCCGTAATATTTACGCAGAAAATAGTTGAATATCAATGCTGACTTCAACTTTTATTTAAGTGTCTGTCCTTGTTGACGTTTGTAACCTGTTGCTTACATACCCAGGTGAGCTACAGTGCCCGTGGAACTTTTCTTTACATTTTTACTATAGGTGGGCTAGGCACAGGCATATTGCCAATTCTGCCAAGTTTGCCTTACAGTGAATCACGGCGGCCATCTTGAAAATTCTTATGTGGGTCTTTTATCTTTGTAAATAAATATGTTTACTGGTGATGGGGTGTGGGGAGTCGCATTGATATTGAGTCGCATTGTTAGCTAGGGGTCAGCAGTCGTATTAATTTGGAGACGAATTAATATTAGGATCAACAGTACTTAATTTATGACGTTCCTGATAAACACTCACGAGTGATAACCTCTTTATCATGTATTGTCATTCTTAATATTTGTTGTAAAAAAAACTTTTATCATCTCACAAACGGTACCTTAACATTTCAATGTATTCCTAGAATACATGTGCATGAATATGTATGAATGTTCCTCCCACATTAAGCTGACACGCCGTGATATAACTGTAATACAGTTAAAAGCGGCGTAAAACCCAACTCACTCTCTATGATGCAAAAATGGATGTAATGTATCGCTGGTCGTTTTTATTTTTCAGTGAAATCGTTGGCACCATAAGTCAGCGTTGTAAAGTCTGTGCTGCAATCTGTTGTTGATTTGGACGTGAAATCCTCTTGGCTTTACACTGCGAAATGGATACAGCATTCATTATATATTAGGTTTGATCAATATTTTTCAGAACGATTTCGATTTAGTTGCTTGGCGAATAGTCCTCACGGATCAATACGTCATACAATATATTATTACTTCAAAGTAGATATGTCAAGAATAGTGTATGCTTATTTACCGGTATTCAATACTATAGTTTATTTATTTGGTGTTTGGTTGGCAGCATTGTTTGTATATTATTTGAACAATTATTTATATGTGCAAAGAGACACCTGTGTACCAGCAAACACTGGGTTTCAAAGCGTGCTGGAATCGACAATCGACTTTTACAGGCTTTTACTGGACGAACAAGACAAAGCAACGTACTGGGAATAAAACAAAGTCCAACATTGTCCTCATAGAGTCCAGTTTTACTGCTGTATATTCCATAACGTTTCGAGTAAACATTGAGATTGATTCGGCGAGTCAGTCATTCATTGTGGCCGAAGCCTCTGTCTTGCTAACAGTGTCATTATATTGTTCTATCCTGAACAGCCGCGCAAAAGAAAGTACACACCAATGTTGACTTTCCTGGTGGCTAATAATGAAACAAACAAAAGACAGTTACTCGACCTAGTCTCGTAGTCCCGTTGTTGTCATCCTTGTAACGTTTTGATAACGTTTGCAATGCTAGATCAAATCCAATTTTCCAAGGTATACTTCCTGTGCTCATCAGTTTATATGATGTTCAAGTATCATCTGTATCAAGAACAAATACTATTTTACATGTTGTTCTCACCCCTATGTAAAGTTAATGGTTCGAAAAACTGCAAAGCTGGTATCCGTCCTGATGGAACTAGGATGAGGATCGCACGTTTGTCGGTCAAGGCGATTGATATTCCTTTAACAGTTTGCCCATTTTGTAATATGGAATAGAAGATGAATGCTATGTCGTGTTTGCAAACCAAGGACGCATTTTCAAGCACATTTTACTACTAGCAGTCATGTTAATTTGGACAAATAAAAATGATTATATACATCTGTTACTTATTTCATAGGGGGCACGGGTGGCCCAGTCGTCTAAGGCGCCGCGATTCGCTGTTTTGTTTGTTGTTTAACGCCGTACTCAGCAATATTCCAGCTATATGACGGAGGTCTGTAAATAATCGACTCTTGACAAGACAATACAGTGATTGATATCATGAGCATCGATCTACGCATTTTATGATATGATGACATGCATCAACCAAGTCAGCTAGCCTGATCACCCGACCCCGTTAGTCGCCTCTCGCGACAAGCATGGGTAATCATTGCTGAAGACCAATTCTAACCCGGATCTTAACGGGTGCATATGAAACAATGCCTAGTAGAAGTGTAAATACAATTTAAACGGTAAATCGTCATGTCTAGTGATGTTTTATCTCAAATTTCAAATTTGTATTAACCAAATATATCACCTATTCGTTGACCTGAGTTTGCTCACGGACCTATATACAAGTCCGTGGTTTGCTGTAGGGATACGATGTAAAACAATTACTTCCAAATGCCTTCCAAAGACTTAAATAAATTCTGCTCATAATACTCGATTTTTTTCCCCCAAAATACTGAATACCATAGAAGGGGGTGCGCATGATACAACGGACATGCATGTTCAACAAAAAAAGTAGTATGTATTGTTTATTGACCTGTTCACAAGAGAGTAGCAATGTTGTTGTGCATATCTGAAATGAAATACAGATTAATCCATTAAAGTGTACTCTTTAGTTTTGCCAGTACTGAAAACTTATCTGTATAATCCAGTTTAAATGTATATAAATATATATACCGTATATAAAGTCACAGCGCAAGACGAACAGCGTGTTGCTTGTGTTATAAGGGACGCAACTCTTGCAGGCTAGCAACGTACAACGTGATGTTGTTCACAAGATATTTATAGATCATTTATCGCTTGGTACAATAAAGACTCGACAAGTCGCACCGAGGTCATGTGCCCGGTACTTGATATAACGACAGAAGGTGATCGGGGTTGAGTCGGTGACATCTACCCATGCCATGAAACCTCATCACAACAACATTCATACCAGTCGCAGGATGTTTAATTAATACAGTTTATGTGCGTCTGCAGAAAGTACTGTTGGTCATAAATTGTGTAAACTTCCGAATGGGGTCTTCACCTAGTTTTCCTGTTGTCTCGCTCCCAAGGGACCGAATCGTCGTGGTCACTGGCGGCAACACAGGTAGGTTTTAAGGCATGTGATCAAAGCAGGTAACTTTTCCTTCGTGCTTTGAGAATCGCCGCATCCGTATCTATATTTCCTGTTGCAGACATTTTATATTTTCTGTATCTAACAAATCGTGAAGGCACAATCTAGATTATGAAGGATGTAACATTAATATAACAAGTAAATGAAGATATGAAGATGCACCTGAGCTTGTGTAAGCCCAGAACCGAGTTTATATAATGTGTCCGCATTTCCGCATGACGAAACATGTAAACATAAAAAAGAGTTACCTCCCTTTGTGTACAGGGTTTAACGTTGCGTTCAAGATGACTGAATATTTATATTGGCATGTTAGTCATATATATATGTGTGTGTGTGTGTGTGTGTGTGTGTGTGTGTGTGTGTGTGTGTGTGTGTGTGTGTGTGTGTGTGAGTGTGTGTGTGTGTTTTGACTGATCTACTCTTATGGCAAAGGATCTCGCCACTTATCGACACACGGCACATAGAAACCACTACTCACTCTTTCACATATGGATACCCCTCTCAGGCCGTCCGAGTCGACCAGTACTTGTTTAATCCCCTTAACGCAATACCTCGCCAGGCAGGTTAACACTTTTTAACGTCTTTTGGTGTAATGCCGCCAGGGGAGTTAACGAGGACAGTGTTCCTCTTTATGATGTATCCTAAATGATGATCAGATATGTCATTCTACTTACATGTAATCTTGAAAAATTATAAGAATAAGATTTGTTTTTCCTAGAAAGATGACAGTGTCCCAATAAAACGTGGAGTGGTATACATGTACTTCCTGTGTTAAGTTTTCGAGAAAAGGATGAGAAAATACATCCTGCGTTTATTACTGTTTAACGATATGAAGGGCACGGGTGGCCCATTCGTCTAAGGCGCCGCGATTCGCTGTGCAGAGTTGCGCCCCTTGGGCATGCCAGAAATCTATGATTGTGGGTTCGAATCCCTGTTCGCTCCGATTATGTTTCTAGGTTTGTCAGCACCGTGCTCGTGGGTTTCACCGAAGTGGTAAACGTCTGAGACCTGCATCACTTCGGGCTTTCCCCCCACATTAAGCTGACACGCCGCGATATAACTGGAATACTGTTAAAAGCGGCGTTAAACCCAACTCACTCACTCAATCTAACGATATGATGATATTATACCATGATTGGTCTGAATAATGATCATTTAGGTATTGGTTACGAGACGGCTAAACACATCGCAATGATGGGTGCTACGGTGATCATCGCATGTCGCTCGGAACAGAGAGCCACTGATGTGAGTATATATCTTTATTCCGTTAATTTTTGTTTTAAATGCACACGCATCAGATGTCCAATTCAATTCAATCTTCGTAGAGAGCTCTATGGGTGTGTCAAATATATATATTATGTTTGTCATTAATTTAGTGATCAACTGAATTTGACATGAGATACCTGTGTAAACGAGGTCACCAGATTTTTGTGCGTCAGTCTTACGGGTGGCCAGGTCGTCTTAGGCGCCGCTCTTCCCTCTGCAGAGTTGCGGCCCTTGGACACGCAGAAACCTATGATTGTGGGTTCGAATCACGGTTTGCCCCGATTATGTTTGTAGGTTTATCAGCACCTTACCCGTGCTCGTGGGTTTCACCGAGGTGGTAAACGTCTGAGGCATGCATCACTTCGAGCTTTCCTTCCACATCAAGCTGACACGCCGTGATATAACTGGAATACTGTTGAATGCGGCGTTGAACCCAAGTTACTCACTCACTCTCTTAAGTAAATGGTAATTCGTCTAAACGGTATGGTGCTAGTACGTGAAGTATGTACCTAATTGTACATTCCATCATGATAAATGGAAACATGCAGACATTTTATGTTTTTTAATTATGTTAAGAGAAACACTTTAAGTACGTATTAGTGTCCCAAATATTATAAGGAAAATAGTGAAAACATATTCGGTATTTAAATGTGTCAAACAGAACGTCACCAGTCGATCGTACTGATATAAGTTTTTGACATGTTTGTTTTGTTTGTTATTAAGTAAGGTATATGCTGGTCACAACGTCCGTTACCTGAGATGAGGGGTGTGGCACAGCAGTGTTGTGCTCCTGTACAAGGAACTTCGTTTAAGTGACTGTAATGTTTAGAACTGTTATTTTTTGTATCTGGTGTCAAAACTAAACGTAGCGTCCAAACAAAACACATGACCATGAGGTGTATTCCAGTATCCAAAAGAATTTGATTTTAGATTTAAAACAATTATATTTACCCTCATACAGCTAATTGTTTAACGACAAATGGAGGAACTCCGAGATTACAATAAATATGGACATGTGCTGTGTGTCTTTGGAAACAGTTGTAACACGATATAAACACCCCTGGTAGTTCTAACACCAGTCCTCCGTGGTTTAGAAGGGAATGAGTCTGCCAGGAGAGTGGAAGGTCGGTGGTTTCAATCCGGCTGCGTCATACCACAAGACGTTAACATATGGTACTTGTTGTTACCCTGCCTGTCTAGCCGTTTAGGGGACAAAACAAGGACTGGTCGGGTCGGAGTCAATATACTGTGTTCAATTCAATTCTTTATTCATGTACATGTGTAGGCCAGCGGCCCATGGTACAATATTTGGTCCATCATTAACATTTATAGGCTAAGTGTTTGGAGTCTAACATTCATAGCATGGTATATAAAAGTTGCAACATTTCTAATAACAGTTTCATTGTTTACCGCCATAAGCATATTGAATTTAGCAAGAGAAGGGTGTATAAAATACTTCTGTGGTAAATACTGAAGACGGAGTTCATCATAGGCATTACAAATTAGTAAAAAATGATATTCATTCTCGACATATCTTTGGTTGCAACTATTGCACAATCTCTGCTCTCGTGGAGTATTAACGTATCTACCAGTCTCAATGTGGAGAGTGTGGGAGCTACAGCGAAACTGGGCTAGTGCAACACGAAATTTGTTTATAGTGATAGACAAATACAACCCTGGACTAAATGAATTTTTTAAAAGTGTATAATGGAACATTGTAGAACTATTTGCTAAAGACCAATGCCAATCCTGTTCGTAAGCAAATTTTAACCGATCTTCACATTCGGAAATAAATTATTCGGGGCAAATACCATATTGGTTCTCCCATATATATCCAAATCCAAGACTGTATAAAAGAGTTTTGACTTTTGTAGCCCAATTAGTTTTACCATGTGTGGCTTGCTGAAATAACATATCATAACTTTTCTTAGGATATCGTGAATTTGGGAGGGACACAAGTTTACACCAATATTTTATACAGCGTTTATACGCAGAAATGTACAGTGGGTATCTTCCACACTCTCCTCGCACAACATGATTGGGAGTAGACGTTTTAACACCTAGCAGACGTTTATAAGCAAGTACATGGATACTTTCTATTTCTTTACAGTTTTCAAAACTCCACATTTCAGCCCCATATAACATAATTGGAGCAATTTTAGTATCGAATATTTAAAAAAATAGTTTTAAGTGATGAAAGGGATTTTAGAACCGAGAACAATACCCGTTTAGCCTGTAATGAAGCACTGTAAGTATGTTTCGACCATCATAAATTCTTTGAAAATACAACTCCCAAATATTTGTACGATGATACACATTCCAACTGACAACCACTAAAATACCATTTCTCAGATCTAGAAAGTACTTCATCATTCTTAAAAACTACTATTTTCGATTTATCAAGATTCAACTTTAGGAAATAATTCTGGCAATAGTGTTCGAGTACATCGCTGCGTTTTTGGAGGCCATATACGGTATCTGATATAAGAATTACATCATCAGTAAAGAGTAGCAGGAAAAGTTGAATTATGTCTGGATGGAGCTGAATTCCGGGTTCACAGTTAGCCTCAATTTCAACAGCTAGATCATTGATTAACAATGAAAACAAAAACGGGCTCAGCACACAGCCTTGACGGACACGCAAGTCACAATTCGAATAGATCTGAGAAGCTATTGTTAAACTTTACACAGAAACGTACAGTCGTATATATGGATTGTATACATTTAAACATTTTAGGTGATACACCACTGTTATTCAAAACTATCCATAGTTTTGATCTGTTTATAGAGTCGAACGCTTTGGAGAAGTCTACAAATAAAGCATATAGTTTACCTCGCTTCTTCCCCAGATAACGCTGTTTAACTGACTGTAAAATAAACATATTATCAATTGTGGAATAGCCACAACGAAGTCTCCACAACTTTATCATAGGCATCACACCAGGACTGCAACCTTCTATTTAGAACAGAAATATATAACTTGCTAAAAATACTTAATATACATGTATCTCATTGGGCCGTAAAACTTTAAAACTGACATTTGTTCGGACTTGTATAAGCAGACACACTCGCACGCACGCACGCACGCACGGACGCGTGCAAGAAGGTCACTATGTCAGTGCAATAGTCGTGAACGCCATTTTACCTCCCCTCCCCCAACAGTCGGCGTATTTCACTTTCAGGCCATCAGAAGGATGAATGAAGAATATCAAGACGACAGGACAAAAGGCAAGCTGGAGGAAGGACATATAAATGAAGACAAACTCCCTGTAGAGTTCATGAAGCTGGATCTGGCTTCTCTGAAATCAACCATGGACTTCATAGAGGCATTCAAGTCTTCCGGGCGGAAACTCCAGGTCCTGTTGTGTAATGCTGGTCTGGCGGTTGTACCGAGAGGTAGGATGTACAGAGTTGTGTACCTTAGCACTGACAGGATCCACTGATAGTTGATGCGCCAGGCTGGTCTGGTCTAGGCTCGATCATCTACAGCTGGAACAATGCTGTGTGCGATGTCGCAAACACACTATGGGAAGTTTTCGTCTATTGGAAGGTTATTTTTCTGATTAAATGGATAACGTCGTAAAAAACAGCTTAAAAATACTGTGATCAAGCTATCATTTTGGTATCTTACTTTCAGGCCACACAGAGGATGGGTATGAGACGCACTTTCAGGTAAAGATAAATCATCTTGGCTACACAAGGACATACACATTAACACATCATTCTCCGGCATTGTTGATACGTTAAACACTAATTTATTCCTATTCTCCATGACCATTGCCCGCACAACATCAAACCTGGGTGTTTGTCATCGCAGGTGAACTACCTGGGCCACTTCCTGATTGTCGCCCATCTTCTGCCTATAATGAAGACCTCGGGAGAAGACTGCAGGATTGTGTTCACGTCAAGTCTGGCACACAAAGGAGCAAGGTTTGACCTTGAGAAGGCCCAAGCCAAAAATCCATCTGACTATGGACGAATGCTTTACTATTCCAACTCAAAGATGTATCAGGTGCGAGATCTACGTGTACTGATTTGTCGAGCCTCTTTCTTTCTATAAATACAATTTCAATATGAAATAAAATTTCAAACATCTTCACATATACCATTTATTCAAGGATGCTGACTACTAACTAACTCAAAGGGACCACTAATTTTAGTTCGATATAACCGTAGTTCGTTATAAGCATAAACAGAGCATATATACAACAAATGACCGGAACTTGAATCTTGTTAAGTTTTGTAACCCACTAATTTCCCATTAAGCTCCCAGACCAGATAATAAGAGGTTGTTAAGGTTATCCTGTCATGACTCCAGCTAGTCCATGCTGCACGTGTTTTTTCTCTAGCACGCTTTGAGCGAATTCCTTTTATACCTTTGAAACACTATGTTGTTTTGAACACTATAAGGTTTGTCGATATTTCTTATTTTTTCTGGTATTTCTTGCATTTAGAGGGTTCATAAGTTGGATAAAACACGCCCCCTCGGTTTTGGTTGAAAATGAAAAACCTTGAGCTCGGGAAAAGCCCTAAACCAAACTAAATGGGTTTTTTTAAAAATGACTATTTTAGGGGGAAATATATAGTAAGCAGTGCTTAAGTTTCTTTTCCCGATTATAATTGTTTTCAGCTGTGTTTGTAACGCTATGCCTGTATTATAGATTCAACACATGTTCTGTCTATCACGCCGACTGAGAGGAAGTGACGTCACTGTGACGTCAATGCATCCGGGTACTGTCTCCACCGAGATCACGAGGAACTACAGTGATTTGAAGTGTTTCTCGTGCTTAGTCAGTTGTCTTGACAGTATGAGTGAGTAACTTTACATTATTTCATCTTCATTTCACTGTAAGTATAGCGGTGTGACATCATGGACACCAAGCGAACCCCCCTCCTTGCTGAGTTGTTTCTTCAATCATTCGAGTCGGATGATCCTGCTCGGATCAGCAAAATAAAAAAAAGGAAATTTGGCCAAGAAGTTTTACTTACGCTTCTGGGATATCGATCTCCTGATGTCTTTCAATGACGGTCAAATAGTCAATTCCCTTCCACTGATTTACCCACCTGAACAGGAAATGGGACCAAAGTGGCTTGTTACATATGTTGCCGTGTTTGTTTGACTTCCAAATTGACTTGCCTTTTCGTGTGTTTGTGACGGGTGCCCCCGATGGGGCAGGATACAGTAATATTTGTATTCATCTGGTCGTGATACAAAGTTAATCGGATAGGTGTATCGCGATGACTCTGTCCATTACATGAAAATGATGAATTCAGTATAGCTCTTACCAGCGTGTATTGTGTTACAAATACATACATCGTTTATTTTACCTTCGTGCTAATTCCTAATAAACTTTTAAATTCACGACAAAATGTATCGAGGTAAATACATAGCATAAATATTTACTGGTCTCGTTGCATTCAGAGGTTAGAATTGATCTTCATGAACCCGTGGTTGTTGTAAGAGGCTTGGTTGATGCATGTCAAAGTATCCCAACTGTGTAGATGATGTCAATCACTGGATTGTCTGGTCCAGTCTTGATTATATCAGACCGCCGTCATATAGCTGGAATATTGCCGAGTGCGGCGTTAAACAACAAACAAAACGTATCAAAAGTGCTGTTCATTGTGCTATTTACGATTGAAATGTATGTTTTGTCAATTTCAGAAGTTCTACGAACGCCATATCAAGGGGCGGTGACGTTGGTTGACTTGGCTGTGAACCCGAAGAATAAAGGCGTAAAGGATGTTTACTTTGTTGACTGTAAATCAGCGTCCATAGCCCGACTTTCCAGGTACGTTCAGGGAGAACATTTGTTTCCGTTCTCACAACCTGTTCACTCGGGGGAGTGAGTGGGTTTGGTTCAACGCCGCTTTGAACAGTGCTCCGGTTGTATCACGGCTTGTCAGCTTTTGTATAAGTTAGAGCTAAAGTGATGCATGTCTTAGACCTTTACCACTGTAATTTGTGAGTGAGTGAGTGAGTTGGGTTTAACGCCGCTTTTAACAGTATACCAGTTATATCGCGGCGTGTCACCTTAAGGTGGGAGGAAAGCCCGAAGTGATGCAGGTCTCAGACGTTTACTACTTCGGTAAAAACAACGAGCTCGGGTATGGTGCTGACAAACCTAGAAACATAATCGGGGCGAACCGGGATTCGAACCCAAAATCATAGGTTTCTCTGCACAGCGAATCGCGGCGCCTTAGACGACTGGGTCACCCTTGTAATTTGTGAAATCGAAATTCGCGAGAACATTGGGCTAGACAAACTATAATCACCATCATGGCGAAACTGAGATATGAACACGAGATTATAGGATCCTGGTACCATATGGACCTCAAGTAAGCGATTTGTGGCTCCTTTGACAACTGGGCCACGCATTGATATGTTTAATTGTACATAGTTGTATCATGCATTGATTGCATATGATGCTTATTTGTGCACAGCGCACAGGTCACAAGTCGGGTGAAGTTAAGTAACGTCGGTCGCGGAGAGGAGCTGGATGGGTGACCGCGTTTGGCAGTTTGACTTCTGAGAGTTTCTAGTCCTGCCCAACACTGAAGCACATGTGGTGACAAGTGACTTTGTTCGAACTGTGCCTCTGTTCACCCAGCAGGAAATGGGTATCTTGGAGGATGGTCATATGGCTGTTAACGTTCTACCGCCTCAAGACAGCTTGGGTTGCATACTTCCCAGGGAGCTGGGAATGAAAATCGAGCACTCACCGATCCATTGACCTGGGCAATAATGTTAGCGCTTTGCGCCTTGTGCAAAGAGTCTAACGCAATATATGAACACATTATTATAATTAGTATTGGTATTAATATTTTAGTTTTAAAAGCATTTAAAGCACTTCAAACATTTGTTTCAGAAATGAACAATATCAGGAAGATCTATGGAACTATTCTGTAGAGTGTCTGAAGCAATATCTTCCCCCAGATATCACTGCATCACTGGATGTGCCTCAAGATGGTTACCAGTAACGACAAGAAATTTGTACCCCAGAAACCAAATACATGCTCAATCTTCAAAGGTAGACATCGAGCGATTACCCCAAGCGCTGCACTGTCGCCACATGAGGTTTACATTATCGTGCTATTTTGATCGTCATTCAGTCCTATACACATTGGTTATCACTTGTAGCTATAATACTGGTGTCGTGTGAAGAAAACAAATTCCATTCTCACGTGTTATGGCCTTTCAATCTTTGGGTATCGCTCGAATGCTTCCTTTAAGGCAACTGTTAAAAAGACAAAGTTATTAACACAAGTCATAATATTCAGGAACCCGTGCATGAACAGGACGTTTTTTGGTCTCATCGCTAAGCCGGGCGGTCAAGCGCCTTGTTAATAGAGCCTGTGAACAACATGGTCGTTAGTCTGTGTTGTCATTCGGGACCGAGTTCGGAGATCGGGTTTTGGAGATTGAGTTTCGACGTGGGGTTTGTGATGGAGTTTCGAGGTAGGGTTTGTGATGGAGTATCGACGTGGGTTTTTTGATGGCGGGACTCGTTTGTCCACACATGCCGTCTTGTAGAACATCAGAGTCCAAGGGGATTCCCCACAGGTTAATCTCAGGAATACCTTGTCCTCAATACATTTTGTTATTACATGTGATGTGACACTTGTAACGTCAGATCATTGTTTTGTATAAGCCGGTCTATTAGACAGGCAATACTAGACTTCGTATGCAATAAATTGAGTTTCCATTTTTCAAGAGTTTTGTAGTGTCTCCTTTTAGTCAAATGCAAAGTTTTCGCGACAATAGCATGTAGTTGTAGTTGTTTTGGATATCATCGAATGTCAGATGGAAGATTAAAAACAGTTTTCCAAGACCTGTCATATGTTAATTGTAGCATTATTGCGTCTCTTACATCTCCTCCGATGAAAATTAATACATGTTTTTGTACGTTTGCTTGTGTACTGATTCATGATGACATGAAATCTCCAGGTCACACAACTAAGTGGAAAATATATACCAATAATAATTGCATTTGAGAAACAGGTAAACCCAAACCGACATCCAAAACCGACTCCCACAGGAGATATCGCTTGGGTGAGATCAAGCGATATCTACACTGTAGATATCGCTGCAATGAAATTGCATCACAATGCTTTGCAGACCATTGTGACGTCATTGTTATCATGACGTCACAATCAAATGACATCACTAATGGCTCTGCTACTGAAGCCGTAAGCAGTACTTTAAGACAATGCTTATTACTGTCTACAAACTGAAAAAGTTGGAAGAATGATGTTGGATGATAAATAAAATCTCACCCTCGTGTTTTTTTATATCAAATATATCAACACTCGTTGATAAAAGTGTCGCTAGTGTCTTAGGAAACAGATTCCATCGGGCGTGAAAGTCAAGGAGATGCTAATGATATAAATGGATCATTGAAAATCAGTGATTAATAACACCAGGTGTTCGAGAAAAGGTAAACATGATGTTCCTGCTCGAACGGTACCACCCACCATTCACAAAGTTTTCATGAAGGAAGTAAGTGCCGGTGAGTAATTTTTAAGGTGTGAAAACTTCATTTAAAACACATCTGTGACGCCCTAGTGCTGTTTAAAAACTCCATTATTTTTCAGGGATGGACAGTTGTTTTCGATTTGAGTATGTCCAATTGCCGACCTCAGCTTCGGCGAAACATGACAGTACGGTATTATAATTAACTATTAAATATCTTCAAATGTTTGCATACTCCTTAAACGCTGAAACACATATGTACATGAGCTCGTGTTACAGCATGATGACAATGTTCATAATTATATAAAGCAATTTAAACCTTTGACGAGAAAAATATTCAGGTAAACATATATATCCTTGTTCAGGGCTCTACATTTGCTACAATCCCTATCAGCATGCATTTACAACTTGCAAGCGATTGATACAATACTGGTTTAGGTCCCTACGAAATTATGAAGAGCCGTGTACCATGCATTGTGAATATCAGCTCGCGACGGATCTTGGCGCACGCGCAACAGCAGCAGAGAACGTTTTCCTCGTGCATCACGCAAGGGCGAGTCACTCAGTATAAATACAGTCTACAAAGAGTTCAGGTTTATTTTTCAAATATTTTACAAAAGAGAATGTTTTGTCAAAGAGCAAAAGTAGGGATGTGTTTTAGGTTGGGGAATATCCTCGTAACTCTCCATTCCTTAGAAGTAATGGGCCTTGGCTCCAGGCTCCATTATATTTAAGGAAAGGAGAGTTGCTCGGACATTTCCCTCCGCGTAAAGGTCATGTATGGACAGGATCGCGCACCTTGTTGAAGTGAAGTGTGATATATAGTGAAATTTGCATAAAATGCACATGCTCTAAATAAAAGTATCTAAGTAAGTGAGACATGTAGACGCCATAAACTGGAGCTAATGATATACTGCTCGACATGAACATCCATTTCAGTATACGTTCATTGACATCAATTATTTGCCTTTCACGCCCTATGGAATCTGTTTCGTCAGGTAATCGAGACTGCTTATTCTTTGGCATTGATGTTTTGAGTTTACGTCAATTTCCTTTCCACCACGTGAATAAATCGCCTCCTTTAATTCTTTCAGTGCCTGCATATGACACTATATCATTACCTCAATCCTTCCTGAGAAATACTGCCCTAATTTCACAGTGTATCAATATAACGTATTACTAATTCGTGTGACCTGACTGTATAATGCTCGACGATCCGTAACGTAACACTTTGTTATCAATCAATTGGAAAATGAGCAATGAGCAAGCTATTTCAACGACATTCTAAAAACGCATCACGACAGCTTAGGCCAGGATGAAATATAGGATAATATATAATCTGTAGTCTACTTGTAACTCCGGCTCTAGCTTCCATTCAACAGAGAAGTTGCTCATAGCACTGCCAAGGAAACGTGTAGGTCACTTTCTTGAAAAGATAGGTTTCCAAGTTTGATTTGAGTGAGTGAGTGAGTATGGTTTTACACCGCCTTTAGCAATATTCCGGCAACATCACGGCGGGGGACACCAGAAATGGGCTTCACACATTGTACCCATGGCACGAATCGAGCCCGGGTCTTCGGCGTGACGAGCGAACGCTTTAACCACTAGGCTACCCGACCGCCCCTAGTTTGATTTGAAGGCTTGGAGGTAAGAACGTCTTTTGTCCCCTTGTAAAGAGTTCCATTACTGTGGAACAGAATAGGAAAAGGAAAGGACCAAAAGGATAGGCATTATCTTGTTTGTTTGTTTGTTTGTTTGGTTTATGTGTTGTTTAACGCCGCACTCAGCAATATCCCAGCTATATGCCGGCGGTCTGTAAATAATGTTGGTTCACACAACATGACAGTATTTGTTCGTTTGTGCATCGAACCAATCTAATGTCTCTGAAATAGGAGTAATTCGTCACATATTAACTAACATGTATGATATTCGCGTTTCTTTTGTTGGTGAGTATATATGGCTATATTTTGTCACAGTAACTTCATGCACATACTACATGCACTTTTGTGTTACGAAGTATATTGTTACCTTGACTTTGTATCTTATATAATAGTTTATGTAACTCCGTTGTGCAAAGGCCTGTGGCCTTTCATACAATAAAGATTTGAAATTGAAATTAACTTAGCGACATTTTGTAACGCTACCAGAGTAACAAAATTCACATACTGCATATAAACTTCAGTAAACTACGTTTATAACGAACACGCGTATAACGAACTGACGGATCTAATGAATTTAATTTTGGGTCCCAACCATTTCCTGTATAAATGCTTACAACGAACTACGGTTATAACGAACTGACGGATCTAATGAATTTATTTTTGGGTCCCAACCATTTCCTGTGTATATGCTTACAACGAACTACGGTTATAACGAACTGACGGATCTAATGAATTTATTTTTGGGTCCCAACCATTTCCTGTGTATATGCTTACAACGAACTACGGTTATAACGAACTGACGGATCTAATGAATTTATTTTTGGGTCCCAACCATTTCCTGTGTATATGCTTACAACGAACTACGGTTATAACGAACTGACGGATCTAATGAATTTATTTTTGGGTCCCCAGCATTTCCTGTATATATGCTTACAACGAACTACGGTTATAACGAACTGACGGATCTAATGAATTTATTTTTGGGTCCCAACCATTTCCTGTATATATGCTTACAACGAACTACGGTTATAACGAACTAAATCTAGTGGTCTCTTTACGTTCGTTTTAACCGCAGTTTACCGAATCCACATTTAGTAACGCAGTCATGATGACAATGCTGTTTCAAATGTATACACAAGTAATCGTACTGCTCAACTGTCGTGGCCTACTGGAACATTCCATTCTGTTAAATACACCCGGACATTGGAACGTGTGTCGGCTGTGCCAGGCCAATAGAATGACAAGGCTGCCAAGGCACAATCATTCCAAAAATGCTATTAAACATAGCCCTTCCAAATGTTGACTGTATATATTTATATACATGTGTATGCAACACAACTATCCTCTTCTTGACTCACACACTAGCTAGAAACCTACATTGTGTATGTCACTCAAACACACTGACTTTACACTGTATATATATCACTTAATGATGTCGCTTAAATCTGTCACGCATGCATAAACACTGGCTTATGTTTCAACTACGTAATCTCTCTCAACAGTAATACATTTATTTATTTATTTATTTATTTATTTATTTATTTATTTATTTTATTTTTTTTTTATTTTTTTTTTTATTTATTTTTTTTTATTTATTTATTTTATTTATTCTCAGAATGCATGTACAGTATTTTCAACACTTCCATGAAATGCATTGACCGCTCCTGTATGAATGATATATGTAATGTCAGAGTAAGTATTATACCCGCTTGGGTGAGTAACACGCCGTAACCTCGTCAGCAGAGATTTCCTTTCAGGTAGCTAGCTATCTTTTCAGCCAGTCAGTTAACATGACTCAGCAAGATAGTTAACTCAGGTGACTCAAGGCAGCTCGTACGTCGTTGATAGAGACGAACTAGCTCATCTTGTAATTTGTGACTGACAAAACAGAGATACAATTTTACCATCATCGTGGACGAATAACAGTGAACAACAGACATGGGAGCTTCACCGAGTTTTCCCGTGGTCTCACTGCCGAGAGAGAGGATCGTTGTTGTAACGGGTGGCAATACAGGTATGTGCTTCGAATAGTTTATTGTCATGCCGGTTCGTAATGCATTGAGTCTAGCTGAGGACCATTCGTGACGAACTCGTGTTATTCCGGGACAAGCCGAATAGCGAGACATATATAAAATCAAAAATTATTTCTGAGGGATTCTTTGACGAAGAACCTGAAATCATACGCGCATTCTGATTGGTTTGTCGTATTTTCGCACATAACATTCATCGATAAGGGGGACGAGTCTTCTTGCAGGTTACGGAAAGGGGCGAGTGGTGACGAATGGCTGAGAACCAGTGTTATAATGTTTGTAAACGTAATGCAGCGTTGCCATATACACTATGGCTAGATATTGCTATGTTGATTGCGTAATCTGACACAAAGCTCAAAGTACAAAGGTTGTGTGAATGTGAATAGAGTTGTCTCCCTTTGAGTGTTATTATCTACATCGGTTGGACGTGGCTGACGTAAAATCACAGACAAGTGATCACAATGTGATCCTCCATTTTCTTTTTCACTGACCCACACTATACCATATATGATGACGACTACGCTGTTCGTTTTCCTCAAACTGCAGTTATACCCGCTCGATACGTTCCCAGATATGAATACACTACATATATGTAAACTTAATTCTCGTTAATTTGGAGCTTTTATAAAGGTCTATCGCTCGGATAAGTATTGTTTACTCACCGTACAAGTGTATATTCGTAATAGTGAGTGAGTGAGTTGGGTTTAACGCCGCTTTTAACAGTATTCCAGTCATATCGCGGCGTGTCAGCTTAATGTGGGAGGAAAGCCCGAAGTGATGCAGGTCTCAGACGTTCACCACTTCAGTGAAACCCACGGGCAGGGGTATGGTGCTGACAAACCTAGAAACATAATCGAAGCGAACCGGGATTCGAACCCACAATAATAGGTTTCCGGCCTGCCCAAGGGACGCAACTCTGCACAGCGAATCGCGGGGCCTTAGACGACTGGGCCACCCGTACCCCCTTATATTCATATTAACATTAATAACGAGGCCTGTATTTCAAGTAAAGGGATGACTAGTCAGTTTTGTATTTCGGTAAAACGAATTGCAATCCCTTGACTAACCCCGATGTAGTGATTCATGAGGTCACTAATAAACAAGAAGTTATCATTTATTCATAACAGGGGTCCATGTTTTCTTTCTAGGGATTGGCTATGAAACTGCAAAACACATTGCTATGATGGGGGCTACAGTGATTATTGCCTGTCGCTCCGAACAGAGAGCCACTGATGTAAGTTGTCTGGCAACAATGGTTGTGGTTTGTTTTGTGTGACATGTTGTTTAACGCCGCAATCAGCAATATGCCAGCTATGCCAGCTATGAGTGTGAATGTGTGTATGGATGTGTGTGAATGATATGTACTTTCTTAAAAAACCCTGGTCATGTATTTTGACTCTTATCAAAACATGATGTACCTTTACCAGGAACCAAAAAAAAAAAAATAAAAAAAAAATATGCCAGCTATATGGCGGCGGTTTGTAAATAATCGAGTCTGGACCAGACAATGCAGTGATTGACATCATGAGCATCGATCCACGCAATTGGGATACGATGACATGCATCAACCAGGTCAGCGAGTCTGAACCCCCGATCCCGTCTGTCGCCTTTACGACAAGCAAAGTCGCCTTTTAAGGCAAGCATGGGTTGCTGAAGACCTATTCTACCCCGGATCTTCACGGGCCGTCTGGCAACAATAAACTGGTGATGTGTGTAAAACAATGAAATACTTTCTTTACGTCAAATCTTGATGCTAATCTTCGACTCGTATTTTGTGATTAAATCAAAATCAACAAAATAAAGATTGGGAACGTAAGCATTCATTCCGAAGACACATTGTTATGATTTAAGATCTTTATGACGATTAACCGTGAGTTTCTTGATGTTCACTTACTGTCGGAAATTCGGAATGGTTCCTCGGTCATACTGCTGGAATATTGCTGAGTGCGGCGTTTAAACAAACATTGACTTTTTGTGTTTCACAATTTTTATCAATATTCTTATCATGGCTATTTTTATCATCGAAGGCAATCAAAAGGATGAATGAAGATTATGAACAAATCAAAGCACACGGCAAGCTGGAGGAAGGACATATAAATGAAGACAAACTCCCTGTAGAGTTCATGAAGCTGGATCTGGCTTCTCTGAAATCAACCATGGACTTCATAGAGGCATTCAAGTCTTCCGGGCGGAAACTCCATGTCCTGTTGTGTAATGCTGGTCTGGCGGCTACGGAAAGAGGTACATATAATTCTAAACAGGGGATTAGCTTAATGTATAGCTAATGCATTGATCGAATTTGCTGTAAGCCCAACTACTTGGTAATTAAGCATTGTTTCTTATGATGTTACAATATTGACAAACCACAACAAATTAAACGTGTTTGTCTCGAATGGGTGTTCATTACAGTAAGTATGTATATGCGGTGTGACACGTCACTAGGTTGTGTGTGACGCTGGGTCAAAGTACAAGGAGGTCAAATACTGAGGACACCAATACGCACATGACATCACAAAGGTCATGGGTCAGTTTCTATAGTTTTAACACCATAGATAAACGTGTTCAAATTAAAATGTTTTGTATGAATGGCCACAGACCCAAATACATGAAGTGCATACTATAGTGCTCAGGATCATTTTTTACAAGATTGATAATCTTATATAAATACATTTCGGATTTTGAAGACATACTTGAAATGTATCTTGACAGATTGCAAATCTTGATGATTATGTAATGCGAGTAACTGTCTCCATTGGGAGAATCGTTTCCGTATTTTTCGCGCTTATACACAGCCCTGTGCAGCAAATTTCGGACCATTAAACATCTACGTGGTCCAGCGAATCTGTTCGGAGAACGCCTCCGTGGTCTAGTGGATAGAGCGTCTGCCCGTACGGGTTGTTACCCTTCCTGGCGCTTGGTTTTGAAGGGCTAATACAACTACAAGGACTGGCCGGCTCGGTATACGGTCCAGAATAGTACAAGCAACAACAACCACACACACACACACACACACACACACACACACATACACGCACGCACGCACGCACACACACACACACACACACTCTCTCTCTCTCTGTCTCTCTCTCTCTCTCTCACACACACACGCACGCACTCACGCAGGCACAACACAACTCAACACATGGTATAAACTGAAAATATATTTGTGAAATACGGTGCTCCTATCCCATACACCTTTAAAAGCGGGAGAAGACCAAACTCACTCACTCACTCACTCACTCACTCACTCCAAGGAGACGTACAAAGATATCCAGACAGTCTCAGCACCGTAGTGTTCATCAACTTGATCTGGTCTGTTTCAGAGATCACAGACGACGGGTATGAACTGCACTTCCAGGTAAATGGGACGTCTGTAGGCAAGAACATGTATGTGAATTTTGTCTGACATACACAAAACCACCCTCTGGTAATATTGGAAACATTCATGTATTATCAATCAAAATATTTAGGTAGTCGATGTAAATAACCTAATGTACGCCTGCATTGCACCTGACGACCCTTTCATTACGAATACAGATATCGATGGATTCCTATAATTAACATGCGTGTCTTATTAGGCTAGTTGCTCTAGTTTACCGTTATTTCATCCTTGTGATTTCTTACGTTCATGCATTTACTGACAACGTATTTACGATACATTTCTCATAAAATTATTAATGAAGGTAGAATTCTTAATCATTCCCCGTTGTTGGTTCTAATCAACGTCATTGTTAATACGTCAAACACTAATTTATTCCTAATCTCCACGACCATTGCCCGCACAACATCAAACCTGGGTGTTCGTCCCTGCAGGTGAACTACCTGGGCCACTTCCTGATTGTCGCCCATCTGCTGCCTATAATGAAGACCTCGGGGGACGACTGCAGGATTGTGTTCACGTCAAGTCTGGCACACAAATTCGCCAGATTTAACTTGGACAAAGCACAAGCAAAGAACCCTTCAGATTTTAACAACCTACGTTTCTATGGCAACTCAAAGTTATATCAGGTAGGGCCACCTGAAGGTACTCTTCTAGTTGGCATACTGTTTCAAGGTTGTATAATAATAATAATAATAATAATAATAATAACAACAACAACAACAGTATCTTAAGCGACATGATGGGGTGGCTCGATCATTTTATTACCGTCTTCGCCATGCTTGTGGTTTTGACACAGAGGTCCATGCTTGGTACGACCCTGAATATGTAGAGGGCGTCATGGAAAATGATAAATACAAAATCCTTTGGAATAGGCCCGTATACAGCCTCAGACATATCCAGGCCAACAAACCTGATCTTGTCCTTTTTTATAAATTCAATGAAATCATTTGTATCATTGCATTTTCTGTCTTTTTGAGAGAAATGTGATTGACAAGATTGAGGAAAAACATGGCAAATATGCAGACCTCGCTTTCGAAATGTCACACTTGCACCCCAAGTACCAAGTTGTCCGACTCCACATTTTTCTCGGTGGCTTAGGTTTGGTACCTCCCAATCTGTTGACTGACATTGGGACAGTATCCGGGTTAGCTACCAGGTATACAGCCCTTCTGACAATCTGGGTAATGCAGAAGGCTGCAGTGTTTGGGAGTCTTCACATTCTCCAAAATGTTCTGGGCCCTGACCTGATGGTGAGCCTTACCAGCCTGACTGTGCCAGGATCACCCAAACTCTCTTCACTGCATTTCTTAAATTTTAATCTGTAACTAATAATAATAATAATAATAATAATAATAATAATGATGATAATGCAAAAGTCGAACTATACTTCTCCCTAAGAATGGTGATTTGACTGACTCTAAACACTCCCGTACCGCTCGTCTGAATACTCTGTCCAAAATATTTACAGGGTGTCTTACAGATATTGTGTCATACTGCGCTTCCAATGACATTATGAACATGGAGCTGAAAGGAATCAGTACGGGATGCTGGGGTTGTAAGGATCAATTGCTGGCACTTGAGATGATGTCTTTCAACTTTCAGATCCAGCATATGTTCAGCCTTCTACGTCGCCAACATGGAGAACACGTCACGGTGACGTCATTTCACCCGGGTGCAGTTGGAACTGAGTTGGCCAGGGACTATACGAGGCGGCGTTTTTATTCTGTTCTCATGGGGGCCATGTCTGCTTTAAGTGAGTGTAACACGGTGGACATACTGGATAGGGAGGGTACTGGATAGGGTACTGGATAGGGTACTGGATAGGGTTCTGGATAGGGTACTGGATAGGGTTCTGGATAGGGTACTGGATAGGGTACTGGATAGGGTACTGGATAGGGTACTGGATAGGGTTTTAGGTCGCATGGCCCTGAATGATCTGTGCCTTGGACAAGCAAACCAGCGATCGATTGAGTGAGCACATGTCCACTACTTAACGAAACATACTAGTGTCAACGCGCATGTTGACGGGGAATTAGCTCTTGGGGCAATAAAGAACAAAATCGACATCACTGTCCCGGGACGCTTTATGCACAACATGCAAACAGTAAACAACAATTGCACAATGAGCGGAATACCTGCTCTGACAACACAAACACAGCGATGAGCGGACCTTCCAGCTCAGGCATACATGAGGTGAGCGGAGCTCCAGCTCACCTCAGGACGTTTCCTACGAGCGGCACATCCTGCTCGAGGTCGTCCCTACCCCATGCTCGGAATACCAAGCTTTTTAACACATGTAATGGTAACACATATATAGTAATGAACAACAATGGACAGACAAAGAGACAATGACGTTGCTTTGGACATTGGACATATAGGAGTGATTAACCGACACAGTTCAGGGGATGATCAATAAAGGCAATAAATGCCATACTATAAAAAGCAGTAGTTGAAGGGAAGTGATATGGTAGTCCAGGCTGACTGACAGTCAAAATACAATGAAATTTTGGTGAGGATTAACAACGGGGATTAGTGTCTTATAAATAATGACAATTAAGTTATGGAGACATGAACATGTCATGGCTACAGGGTAATTAGCCTTTGGAGTCAAATATACTTCAGACAATGGTAGTCGTAAATCAGTCGCTATGACACTAGTACCATCTTCCCGAGGCAAGGGAGTTAACTGACTCTAAAAATCCAGTTTCCACCCTTGCCGAACTAGGCTGGAATGTCTGGGCTTGATCGAAGCGCCACTTTCGTGTCATGTCCCTTTCATGTCCCTCCTATTGCCCAATCAGATTTCACCTCTTATATCACTTGCATTTGTTTCAAACAAAATGGCGGCGCCCAGTTAAGACGGTCTGATAGATGATCCAGATATATATCATAATAAAACGCATCAAATCACGTGAGCACCTTGATTAAAAACTTGAAAAGATTTGGAAAACATCTGTCGACGTACAGTTGTGCAAATCGTGCAGTCGACCGAAATCTGCACGTTGTTTACGAACCAGATGTCGATTTCGTTTCGCGACTTTGACTATGCATAGGCTCGTTAGTCCAGCCAAAATATGACTCCATAATTGGAAACTTGCCTTTTACAGTCAGTTAACTCCCTTGCCTCGGGAAGATGTACGACCAGGTCATGACTGACAGTTATTTTACCAATACGACATACACATTTTAGTCATCCTTTGCAATAAGCAAAAAAGGATACTGGGGATATTCACAGATCCTTAATGATACAGGAGCGCCATCGATCAATTTGCATGACTGTAGGTAATATTATTAGAGGACGAACTAAACTTGGGATGTTTTACCAACATTGCATATTTAGTCTTAGTTGTACTGATTTGAGTTATTTATTGTCATCACCTCATCAATTTGAGATACTGTGAAGAGTTCCGTCGCTTGGGATACACCCGTGAGCCAATAGAAAACTGGTCCGGGTTGTGATCCTTTCACTAACGTTTCTCAACACCATACCCTTGCTGTAGGGTTTTCACAAAGAGATAACCTTCCTCGACATACGCCTCTGTGTACGTCCACATTTAGCTGACACACCGTGACATGGCTGAAAGACTGTACAAGACTCTAAAAGTTTCTTGGGTAAAATCCTTTACCCCCCATCTCCAATTAGTTGACTTTTTTTAATATTTGCAGGAATTACTCGGACTCCTTTTCAAGGGGCGGTAACTCTGGTGGACGCTGCAGTGAATCCCGCAAAGAAGGGTTTGAATGGTGTCTATCTTGTTGATTGCAAGCCAGCTTCCATGTCCAACGATGCCAGGTACATATTGGTTGCCTTATTCTGTACATGTTCAAAACCTAGACTGGATGCAGAACTTGTTCTCCCAAAGCATTAATTTCAATTAACGGATATAATTACTTGAACATTTGTGGGCGCCAGTAGATGACCAAATTGTGGAAACAGGAATACGTACATACACCCAAAACACGTGTAAAAAACGTATGGTGTCACCCTTTGCAAGTTACTAAATGTGCCTCTGTTCACTCAGCAGATAATGGGTACCCGATATGTAAGGTGGATGTAAAAACCTTCTACCGCTCATAGGCAGCTTTGGTTCCATACTCCCCAGGAAGTTGAGAATGATAACTGGAATGCAAACGGATCCACTGGTCGGGGAACCAACAAAACCGCATTTGAGCAGATACTAGTACCTGGATACCTGCGGTATATAGATGTATTATATACAAATAATACTAATTTCAGGAATGAAAAATACCAAGAAGAACTGTGGACGTACACGTTGGAGTGTTTGAAGCAGTATCTGCCCGAGGATGTCCTCAGTGCATTGGGAGGACCTTCATCCTGACCTGGAGCATCATACCAGGGGATACACAGACAGCCTTGTTAGACAGACAGCATATTACCTCAATCACTGTGATATAACATGCATATTGTCATTGATGGCACATACAACAACCATGTTGTATTGAGTAATAACATACAGCCACAATCTAAAAGACGTCAGATACTGTTGTTGACATGTATAATCTCCATCTCAGCCATTAAAAATCATGGATGAATGTATTTATCTCATTGTGATGTAACTGTTGTGGAGATAAACAAAGCTGGACAAAACGTGTTATGGTAAAGTCAGAATCGGACAACGGACTCTGCCATTGGTGTTTACATTTCACAACTTTTGAGATACCATCGCGCTCTTTCTACCAAGATTTCAAAAAGCGTCATACGACTCTTGCTCTGAAGTTGTATGATCAAGGTTACAACATTCAAGGCCTCAGTGAAGCTTTCAAAAGGTTCCATGGTAGACAAATGGAGGACATTTCCAAATTTCCAAATCAGTGACAAAAATAATGTCGGATGCAATTCCCTATATATGTTCCCGTGTTTTTTCGGGGTAACAATTTACTTGCCTTTGCATGTGTTTGTGACGGGTGCCATCGGTGGGGTAGGATACGCTCACCTTTTCGCAAACACCTGGTATCATTACTATTTGAGAGTGATTCAGAAACATGTTCATATTCATGCTCATGATATAGTCGGAATCGTACAGTCGAGCCTGCTTTATGCAGATATTTCTATTGGATATGGAAAGGGTTTTGTCGCTTTATTTAGTACAGATTTCTTATCATTTATCCCTTATATTTAGAAGTGATGCTGATAGAAATGTTTCGACGTGTGTAATAAAACAACAAGGAAGAGATTCAAGGCAAGTCATTATAACCCATATCAATGGATTTCACCTACAAATGACCATAACGTTATACCATTATTTAAAAAAACTTGCTGAAATTCGTATTAAATATTTACATAAGGAAGAGAGCCTTTCAAAGACTTAAATAAATACATGTTATCTGGATGCTTGCGCCCATATACTTTTACTATGTATTAGGTATCTAATGATATATCTTATATCATTTGTTACTAATAAACATTAACACTGATAAATATGTGGATGTTTCCTTTTGAACGAATATGAGTAATGGGTTCAAATAGCAGATTACCCCCAACTGCCATTCAAGGATATCACCGATGTACGAGTCATAAGTTATGAATGGACAGTATGCATCCGTGGTGTAATTCCGTAAAGTGACAGGCATCTACGATTTATGATCATACAGAGCAATCGTTCCCACACATCCCAGATATGGCTATGACACTATTATAAGTGTCACACACACTCGTATGAATGGTGTACTCATAAAGATGTAGAATCATTATGTTGGTTGGTTTGTTGTTTAACGCCTCACTCAAGCAATATTCCAGCTATATGACGGCGGTCTGTAAATAATCGAGTCTGTACCAGACAATCCAGTGATTAATATCATAAGCATCGATCCACGCAATTGGGATCGATGACATGCATCAACCAAGTCAGCGAGCCTGACCACTCGATCCCGTTAGTCGCCTTTACGACAAGCATAGTCGCCTTTTACGGCAAGCATGGGTTGCTGAAGACCTATTCTACCTTGATGATCAGTTTTGCCAAGGTTCATCATTTTAATATGTCTCAAAGTATGTTAACAGTGTTTGGACAAATAAGGTTTCTCATATATCTATCCATGGTGACGTTTCTTTTGCGGTTCAGTATATTTATAAACCAGCAATCAGTCGACCACCTAATATATATAATCTACTGAAACCACACGACCAGACCTGAGGCTATGCGTGCCCAAGCATTCGTCAACTGCTCATATAAAACTTTATCGATACTGTTTCCTTGTCTTGACTATTTATACATCCACCCCATCAATGTACAGGTATGGAAAACTGAGTGAGTGAGTGAATAAAAGCAATATTCTAGCTGTGTCCCGGCCGCCTGTTTATGACAGGTTCATCACTGACTGAAAACGATCAACAATCCTAACCGTCGGGACATGAGTGAGTGAGTATAGTATTACACTACTTTTGCCACAATATCAAGGAGAGGGACACCAGAACGTAGGGACATGATGAAACGCAAATAACCCAGTCTCAGTTTAATATCTGAGAATTATAAAGAAATCAGTTGTGGATAATACAATATATCTGAACGCTTTCTGGTTCAATCAAAACAAAGTATTCAATTGCTTGAAAAATGTATGAGTGTGCGGTGACTGTTGTATGCAGTCTAATCGATAGTATGCTGTGACGATTTACGCTCGTATATATAACAGTATATATTATCGAGGATGTTCACTGTGCTCTGCATGTGTTACTCACTTGATATATTTAGGTATGAATAATTTAATACGTTCTGCAGTAGGTCTTACGTTTGCAGCAAAAGCGAAAACGAAAGCGAAAGTATATTTCCCTATTTATCGAACATGACCAACCATGTCACACACAGACGTCTGGCGGGTCTTCTGGCGACAATCCCTGCACATCTGAGGCGACGACGTACGGTTTGTGAAGATATTCGTCGAAGGCCAGGGATGCTTCTTGCAGTCACTGTTGCTGGCTGGAATCGATTTCGTCGGTGAGTTGTTCGAATCCAATTGTCTTGTCGATTATTGGTTACGCGTGGCCTGCCACTCCTAGGATGGTCTCTGACTGCATTCGTCTGTTGCCAACGTTGCCATAAAGACCTAATGGTGTTTCTGTGGACGTTAAATTGTCTTGCAACATCACGTTGACTCGATCCTGCTTCAAGCATACCAATGGCTCGAAGACGCTCATTTTCGGGCAGGCGTGGCATTTCGTAAATTTGAATAATTGCGTAATTTTGTTGTTTTTCTGAGTGGTTGTTGTCAGCACGATGCTAAAGAATGCATATGCAATCCCGTTAACGCACATGTTTTTATACCCATTCTTGGGTAGTGAAATGCATGGGGCTTGCATAAAAGTCAACTTTTGCATGGAATGCATGCTTTTCTGTAGCAGTTGCGTTTTTGTGACTTGATCCATACATGTACTACAATATTGAAAATCAAACTTAACTTGTTTGAAATAAACACTAAAATATTGATGTCACAGGAACTTTTGTTGTTGAGTGTATAATACACAGAAAATAGTCAAATATACTTTACAGGTAGTAATCAACATTGATTTATACTTATGACTGAGTCATTGTTTTTCAGATACTAGAACTCACGAGCAAATAACATGGATGGAGCTGGAATCGTCGGGATTGTCATCCTTGTGTTAATATTACTGGCTCTACTTATATTTATTTGGTACTTTTACACGGGGAAGCTGAAATGGGGGTCATGCAGAGACTGAACACCTTTGGAACCTGCATTTGCTCCAAGAGGTACTGCATGGTTCCTATCTTTGTGAACATCAATGGACGTGACTAAATGAATGTGATTATCTACTTTACCCTTCATGAAGGTATTCCATACATCAATATATAACTAATTATTGCTATGTCACTGATTTAGATGCGTCCTTTCTTGTTGATGGATATGTATCAGGACTGCAGTGTGTATTCCACGTCGGTTGAAATATTGTACAGACCAAAAACATTTATATTTTGTTGTCATTGACGTTAATGTGTTGTCAGAATGCATGCAACAAACCAATCAATGGCATGTGTGTCTGTACATGGCAGTGCACGCTCATACTTTGATTTCGCTTGTTTGTCTGTTGTTTAACGCCGCAATCAAGCACTATTCTCGCACTATGACAGAACGAGTCTGGTACAGGCCATACAGTGATTGATAATATGAGAAACCATCGACTCGGCTGAGTACGATGACAAGCAATCAACCAAACCAAGTCTCCGAGCCTTATACCTCCCGATCCATTATATCGCCTTGTGGGAAATACTTAGTTGCTGTGGACAATTTGTAACTCGGAATCTCCAAGAGGGATGTTGTTTTTGCAAATGTATATATTTACTGGCGCAGAATAAAGGAAAATAACTCAACCGTATTTGACCGTTATTCAGGACAACTAATATTCGGCTCCCGGATCCATAGCTATAAACTGAAATGCTGTTCAAAGCGGCTTTAAACCCGACTCCTCCGAACGAAGCTATCCAGAATAGATGTGTCAGTGGCTTTAGAAGTATCTGGTCCTTGTTGCATATGCATTGGACAGGCTTGGTCGTTCGTAAAGTTTCGAGACTGGACAGTTTCTTAAGACTCGAGCACCAATATAAGAGTGAGAAGAGGGCGATTCGAGAACTTGGTGCTCATCTACTTACCAAGTGGATTGGATACCTACTTGTAGACACCGACCTACTGCCAGTTTCCTGCTCTATTCTAGATTCAGGCACGGATACAGGCCTCTTTCAAGACAATCAACAGTACTCTGAACATTCGTGAGTGCCATTAAGTCAATGTTAGGGCCTGTTACCTATTACTGCTGCCATGTCTTTATCAATTGTATCGTCTTTTTGTATTGTAAAACTAAACTTACGATTTCTGGGTTCACGTTGCATTTCAGTTTGAAAATCACATGGTAACAATAGAAAGAGGTAGATGGTTAGGGAATGAAAGACATGGTATGTCTAGTATGTCAATCAAAAACAGTCGTTATTGATGAGACATCTGTTGGTTTTCATTTGTCTAACCCAAGGGCATGCTAAGATTGAATGTATTAAATATATATACAATGCAGCCCATGCCTTTAAATGAGATGATAATTTTGACAGTTACAATCTGTATTCATTTCGGAATCATAAATAGCTCATGGACTGTTGACAAATTTGTTAATATCGCGTATGGCTGTCACATGATGTGTGCAGATGCCTTCATCTCAGGATTTCGTTCAGTGAGGTAATGAATGTCAAACGTCATTGTAACCTGACCATGGTAGAAGGCTTTATCACAAACAAGGGCAAACAAGTTGGGTTAATATCGCAACGGGAAACACAAGGATCCAACTAACCCAAGTGGTGACATGTTCAAATAGGAAAAACACCTCATAACATGGGCCAACGAGAGCAAGCGAACACAGTTGCATTGGAATGAACGCTCTTTGACTTTTAACTATATCCAGGCTGGTCATGGCATTCGTGTCAGACGGCAACGCAAACGTTATTGGTCAAATAGGTTAACGTTACCATGACCTTTGCGCTAATCTACAGGAAACAATCATCATCATTATGTATAGCAAAGTCGACTACATTTTCCGCAGTTGGAGCAGCGCTTACAAACAGACAGACAGACAATCATCGACAGAGATGCACACGATGTCCACGGGAACGTTTTTTGGGCTCCTGGCAATATGTGTTGTTGGTAAGTGTTATTCATAAACAATATACATATGCTTGTATAGGTGGTTTGCTGTTTTTCTCTGGTGCCAGTGGGTTAATGCTATTGGTGGGCGTTTAATGGTGTCATCGCTGTACCTGACACTGATTAGTGAGTGTCGCGTCACGACTTCGTCTCTTCAATATGCATGTATTGGGATTTTTTTCCCTGCCTTTCACAAGATTACTTTATGACTACCCCTGAGTCAATTTTGTGTCTAATTTGCCAGTATTATATATGCATGTCAGATGTAACAACACTTTTGTACTTCATTATACAGTATATGTCGTGAATATTTACTTCAACAAATCTATGGGATGTAAATTAGGAAATGATAGTTTTCTCTGTAAGTGTATTTGATTGCACCAAAACTGTTTTTTATATACGGGTTTTGGATAGTGCAAATGTGTTTTAAAGCGTCGCAATTACAGGATTGACTACATCTGTGGTACATATATAACAAACCTTTTTCGCTCGACATTGAAGTACATGTTAAGGTTACAGCATGGCTATAGCAGGACAACATCTTGCTGACAACGCCGTTAAACTGTCGGCCATGCAGCGCATCTTGATATAAAGTTTGATCAAAGTAGATGCCCTTCATCATTTCAGCTCAGTGTCAGCTATTTGATGCTCTGTACAAATACGTCATCGACAAAGCTGCTGACACCACCATCCCTGTCAGTACATTGAACCAGCCAGTCAATGTGTCCATAGGGATGTCGCTTATACAGCTAACGTCACTGGTAAGTACCATCGGTCAGCCAGTCAATGTATCCATAAGGATGTCGCTTTTAGAGCTAACATCACTGGTAAGTACCATCGGCCAGCCAGTCAATGTATCCATCGGGATGTCGCTTATACAACTAACATCACTGGTAAGTACCATCGATGTGCATTACATTGACTGGTTCTTAATACCCTTGTACCTATAAACTGATTGGTTCTTAATATTCTTGAGCCTAAACCTGACTGACTCTCGGTAAACTTGTATCCCAGTACACCTGCACCTTAAACTTGATCCTGTATATGGTGCACAAATGTGTCAAGGTTTTGGAATGTTTCTATTATTGACTGGTACCTAATCACATTTCCATCTTCCCTGAACCCTGACTCCCGATACATATACATCAACACTAATAGTATTACACTAACAAAATATCAAGGTTGAAACCCAACTTTGTGAAATTCAAGGGGGTATATCAACCTAGCAGTTATTATTCACCCCCAATACTACTGTACCTCCACGTTCCCAACAAACACTACTGTATCTCCACTTAAACTTCCAATACTACTGTACCTCCACGTTCCCAACAAACACTACTGTATCTCCACTTAAACTTCCAATACTACCGTACCTCCACGTTCCCAACGAACACTTCTGTATCTCCACTTAAACTTCCAATACTACTTTACCTCCAAGTTCACTACAAACACTACTGTATCTCTACTTAAACTTCCAATACTACTGTACCTCCACGTTCCCAACAAACACTTCTGTATCTCCACTTAAACTTCCAATACTACTTTACCTCCAAGTTCACTACAATGCTACTGTACCTCCAAGTTCACTACAATGCTGCTCTACATCCACGTTCACTACAATGCTACAGTACCTCCACGTTCACTACCAATGCTACAGTACCTCCACGTTCACTACCAATGCTACTGTACCTCCACTTTAACTGTCAATACCACAGTACCGCCACTTTAACTGTCAATACTACAGTACCTCCATTTAAACTGCCAATACTACAGTACCGCCACTTTAACTGCCAATACTACAGTACCTCCACTTTAACTGCCAATACTACAGTACCTCCACTTTAACTGCCAATACTACAGTACCTCCACTTTAACTGCCAATACTACAGTACCGCCACTTTAACTGCCAATACTACAGTAACTCCACTTTAACTGCCAATGCTACAGAAACTTCACTTTAACTGCCAATACTACAGTACCTCCACTTTAACTGCCAATACTACAGTACAGTACATGTTACAGGACCCCAAATCCGGTGATACTGAGTTCGAGGTGTGGATGTCCTACGAATGGACAGACACAAGACTGTCATGGAACCGCCCAACTTTCAACGGTACAAGAATGATCCGTCTTCCAGCATCCAAGATCTGGAACCCGGATGTAAGGCTATACAACGGGTGAGTATGCTTACATTTGTTTTGGTTTACATGTGTGCACAGAGAGAGAGAGAGAGAGAGAGAGAGAGAGAGAAAGAGAGAGAGAGAGAGAGAGAGAGAGAGAGAGAGAGAGAGAGAGAGAGAGAGAGAGCAAAAAACGTGACCCAATGAGATATTTCTAATCGCATATATACCTGATAATATGGTATAGATTATGTGGTATGATTGTGGATATGTACGATTATTAAGGTGTTGACTATTTTATGACTATTATTATAAGACACAGCTGCCTGTACATATCTGATGGAATATAATTTACCTGATTATGTGACACCACTTTTTCACCAGACACACAAGTACCCGTGAAGTCCTGGCTGTTGTGGAAAGTACCGGAAGTGTCATGCACATGCCCCCCGCCACTCTCAAGACACGTTGTGACGTCAGCAACTACACTACCGACGGCACCGTCACCTGCAGACTCAAATTTGGTTCGTGGACCTACGATGGCTTCCTTCTCAACCCCGTCACTGCTTCATGGAACGATGTAGACGTCTCCGACTACAACCCGAGTGGGACAGTGTGGGATTTGACAGGGCACAAGGCGGAACGCAATGTAAGGTACTATTCATGTTGCCCGGAGCCGTACGCGGACGTCAACTTCTTCTTCACCTTCACGAAGAAAGGAAAGAGATACAACGGATGGAGCATATTTGGTTAATCTCATTGTCCAAGTCGTCCACTCAGTATACTGACTCAGAGCCCACCAGTCCTTGGAGTGCAGTGGGTAACAACAAAAGCCATATTTTAACTTTTGACACTCTATTCACTGGATGAGGTCTTCTGGAAGATGGACAATTTGTTGTTTTAGTTTTTATTTCATTCGTCAGTACTTTTGGTTCATTACAAGCTGCACACGTTCTAAACTTGATGATTAAGTTGGGAAACACGTTTTATTGCTTGGAGATTGGAAATACCAGACAGCTCAAAATGATTGTCTTATGTATTTGCGTTATAAGTAAATGTTTTCTACTACCATGCTCAATATCAATCTTAAGTTAAAATGAAGAATGAAGTATTGATCATATCCACTGTTCTATGATGCATGTACTGATCTCATCGAGTACAACCCCATTGGGACAGAGTGGGATTTGACCGGGCACAAGGTGGAACGCAATGTAAAGTACTATTCATGTTGCCCGGAGCCGTACGCGGACGTCACCTTCTTCATCACCTTCATGAAGAGAGGAAAGAGATACAGCGGACGGAGCATTTTCAACTAATCTCAAAGTTCAAGTCGCCTGGAAGACTTCAGGGGAGGTCAAATGAGGTTAAAGATTATTGCACTTATGTGTTTTATGCTGCTTGGAAGTGTCCGGGTTTATGCTAGTTTTATAGTGTTAGCTCACTGAGATAACATGCCGCAGTTTAGCAGGGTTAAAGGGTAATATCATATTTACAACATATTCTGGTATGACGTGATTGGGGATCGAAACGCCGACCTTCCACCCTCCGGGCAGACTTTCCGTGAAGATGAGCAATATGTTCTTTTACTTTTTTTGTTCGTTTGTCAGTAGTTTTGGTTTATGACACAACCGTTGCAATGGCAACAAGAGGATCTTGTTTTAAACTTGATGTGAACTTGTGACACGCATTTCCTAGCTAGGAGATTGGAAATACCAGCTAAATTTCAACCCTATCTTGTAGTGCATAAACATGCATTGAAGTTATAAGTAAACGTTTCCTATTAGCATGCTCAATATCAATCTGAGTGTAGTTAAAACATAAAATAAAATATTGATCATATTCGCCGTATTAAATTGTATGTTCTGGCTGGTAGTGTGAGTGAGTGAGTGAGTGAGTGAGTGAGTTAATATTTAAATTGTCCTTTGCTTGTATTCCATTCCCAAATGTAACTGCAACCATTATATTTATATTTGGCATAAAGCTTTTGCACATGGCTGGGCAGCGAAATTGTTTTATAAAGAAGCAAATACAAAATGGCTAAAGATCGGGAAAGGATACAAAATGAAGATTCCGAGTTCAGTGACATGCCTCTCGCATTGAAGCAAGGCGTTTCAATGACGGAATCTCAATCCCCAAAGCCTGGCAGAGCCTCAGAGCAAAAACGGCGGGCGGCATGACGAAAACTGATTACATGTTGCCAAAACCCACATCGGTAGTCGAGGAAAAGGAGTTAGAAGCGTCAGTAAAAGAAAGAATTGAAGTTGTCGAAATTTGAGGGGAAGAGAGAAGAGGGCAGAGAAAAGATAGCAGCAACTGGAGAGGCGTAGCTATCGAGTAGAACGAGTAGACCTAGTGAGAGTTGAAGTCGGCCAAGGATCGAAACGTGCGGGTCGGTAAATAATACAAAGGTTCAAATTGCAAAAGGCAAATCAAATTGTTGAATTTATTAGATGAGCGAGAGCGCGTTGAATACCGTTCTTATATCACGAGAGTTAGTGCTAGTCACTTGTGGAATAGCGTGCTTTTATTTGACAAAAACTACAGGTAAGGCCAAACTAAGGAGGTTTAAGTTATCTTTGGGGTCAACAACATCATGAACTTGGAAAGTTTTATCTGATTCCAAAATTTAACAGTACAACAGGAACGGCTTTGCATGAGATGCAAGCCAAGTCTTTTACACAGAGGATGGACCCCTTTGACTCAATCATCACATCTCTTCTGTAAAGCAAAGTGATACAGTTTTGTTACCATTCGCAATAACATATAGTGCTTAAGTTGCATTGGTTGACGTAAACAAAAAATTAAAAGAAAATGTGTGTGTGATAGGTTGTAATATAATTAGTATTCAATAAAGGTAAGTGATTCTTGGTTAATTGTAGGTGTCTTTTTGGAAGTAACTTGATTGCATATGCAAAGATAACCTATTACGTATTTACCATCCGCCATAACCAAAATCTTTTTCTTAGCTTGCAATGGGTGACGTTAAATATAATACTCAGAAAATGGTCTAATTTGTGTTCATAGGTGGTAATCAACACTGAATGAAGGTAGGTGACGTTTATGGGCTCGGATGTTCAGACACAGATTCCAGACGTAATGGGAAAGCCAGGGCATTTAGCACACAGTGGAGATGTATCTTCAACAGTGACATTACTACAAGGACCGCCTCCGTGGTCTTGTGGTAGAGCGTCCGCCCGGAGAGCGGAAGGTCCAGGGTTCGATCCCGGGCCGCGTCATACAAAAAGACGTTAAAAGATTGTACTTGTTGTAACCCTGTCTGGCGCTCGGCATTAAGGGGCTAAAACAAGGACTGGTCGGCTCGGAGTCAGTATACTGTGTCTGAGTGGGGTATTCATGTTAAACTGCGGCATGGTATCTCAGTGAGCTAGCACTATAAATCGGCATCAGTCCGGACTAGTACAAGCAGCCACACACACACATACACGTGCATGCACGTCGCTATATAAGTGCAATAATCTTGGACGCGACGTTAAGCCCAATTTCACCTCACATTACTACAAGGTCTTTGCGCATTTTGAACAGTTATTAGATTTTGCCAACTTTCCGGCATATTTTACAAAATTATATTATGGAATATTTGATATGATAAATACGTTCAAGTGAGCAGGATTGTGTGTTTGCTGTCTTGGATACAATCATGATATCATATTTGGTATTGTTCTTACATTGAGCTATAGATTGTGGCCGTCACCCTAGTAATCACGTGCTTAGTTTTTGTTGGTTGTTGTTTAACGCCGCACTCAGCAATATTCCAGTTTTATGACGGCGGTCTGTAAAAAAGTGAGTCTGGACCAGACAATCCAGTGATTGACATCATGAGCATCGATCTACGCAATTGGGATGCGATGACATGCCAGTGAGCCTGTCCACCCGATCCCGTTAGTTGCCTGTTACGACAAGCAAAGTCGCCTTTTACGGCAAGATGGGTTGCTTAAGACCTAGTCTGCTGTATTATACTACAGATACATACATACATACATACATGACGACGGAGTCATTTTTTTTCAGATACTAGAACTCACGAGCAAATAACATGGATGGAGCTGGAATCGTCGGGATTGTCATCCTTGTGTTAATATTACTGGCTCTACTTATCAAGCGACCCTTGATTACTTATGTGTGTCTTTCTGGAAGTAACTTGATTGCATGCGCAAAGTTACCCTTTTACGTATTTACCATCCATCATAACCAAAATCGTGGTCTTAGGTTGCAATGGGTGACGTTAAATACAATACACAGAAAATAGTCCAATATACTTTATGGGTAGAAATCAACATTGATTTATACTTATGACTGAGTCATTGTTTTTCAGATACTAGGACTCACGAGCAAATAACATGGATGGAGCTGGAATCGTCGGAATTGTCATCCTTGTGTTAATATTACTGGCTCTACTTATATTTATTTGGTACTGTTACACGCGGAAGCTGAAATGGGGGTCATGCAGAGACTGAACACCTTTGGAACCTGCATTTGCTCCAAGAGGTACTGCATAGATCCTATCTTTGTGAACATCAATGGACGTGACTAATTGATTTGAACATCTTCTTTACCTTTCATGAAAGTATTCAATACATCAACTTATTATTGCTATCTTACTGATTTAGATGCGTCCTTTCTTGTTGGCGATTCGAGAACTTGTTGCTCATCTACTTACCAAGCGCGGATTGTATACCTATTTGTACCGTTAACAACTAACTTTCTAGCACTATTCTAGATTCAAGCACGGGGGCAGGTCTCTTTCAAGACAATCAACAGTGACAGTATTATAAATACTTAAGTGCACTTACGTCAAAGTTACCGATTACCGCTCATGTCTTTATCCATTGGATTGCCTTTTTGTACGGTAAACCTAAACTTACGATTTTTGGGTTTACTGCTGCGTTTCATTTTGAAAATCACATGGTAACAATAGAAAGAGGAAGATGGTTAGGCAATGAAACATGGTATGTCTATTATGTCAATCAAAAACTGTCGTGATTGATGAGACATCTTTCATATTCATTTTTCTAACCCATGTGCATGCTAAGATTCAATGTATGAAATATATACACAATGCAGCCCATGCTTTTAAATGAGATGATAATTTTTGACATTTAAAATCTGTATACATTTCGGAATCATTAATAGTTTATGGACTGTTGACATATTTGTTTACACTGCGTATGGCTGTTACATAATATGTTCAGGTGCCTTCATCTCAGTGTATAAACATTTCTCTTTCAGTAGGATCATAAATGTCAAACGTCATTGTAACCTGACCATGGTAGAAGGCTTTCATCACAAACATGGGCAAACAAGTTGGGTTAATATCGTAACGGGAAACGAAGGATTGAACTAACCCAAGTGATAGCATGGTCAATTAGCAAAACACCTTATAACATGGGCCAGACAGAGCCAGTACGAGATAATTTCATTGGAATGAATGTTTTTTTTACTTCTAACAATTTCCAGGTTAGTCATGGTATTCGTGTCAGCCTCCAAAGCAAACCTTATTATGTAAAGTACGTGACCATGACCTTTGTCATGAAACAAACACAGGAAACAATCATCGTCATTATGTATTGCAAAGTCGACAATATATTCCGCAACTGGAGCAGCGCTTACAAACAGGCAGACCTCCATTCACATAGATGCACACGATGTCCACGGGAACGTTTGTTGGGGTCCTGGCAATATGTGCTGTTGGTAAGTGTTATCCATAAACAACTTACATATACTTGCACGGGTGGTGTTATGTTTGTCTCTGGTGCCAGTGCGTTAGTGCGATTCGTCTCTTCAATATGCATGTATTGGGATTTTTTCCCTGCCTTTCACAGGGTTACTTTATGACTACCCCTGAGTCAATTTTGTGTTTAATTTGCCAGTATTATATATGCATGTCAGATGTAACAACACTTGTGTACTTCATTTTACAGTAAATGTCATGCATATTTACTTCAACAAATCTATGGGGTGTAAATTAGGAAATCGAAATGATTCTCTATAATTTTGTTCAGTTGCACCACGATATTATATATATATATATATAGTTTCCACAACTCAGTTTATAACATGCATATTACTCTGGACTCAAATCAATACCTAACACAATATGTTAAATTCGCTCCAAACTTCCAAATGGAAATTTACATTATTGTATTGATGTGGGAGAAACTGGTTTTGGATAGTGCAAATGTGTTTTCCAAGCGTCAAAGGAAACAAACTATTTTCGCTCGACATTGAAGTACATGTTAAGGTTACAACATGGTCACCGCAGGACAATATGTTAGTCACAACGTCGTTAGACTGTCGGCCATGCAGCGCATCCTGTTATACAGTTTGATCAAAGTTGATACCCTTCATTACTTCAGCTCAGTGTCAGCTATTTGATGCTCTGTACAAATACGTCATCGACAAAGCTGCTAACACCACCATCCCTGTCAGTACATTGGACAAGCCAGTCAATGTATCCATAGGGATGTCGCTTATACAGCTGACATCACTGGTAAGTACCATCGGCCAGCCAGTCAATGTAGCCATAGGGATGTCGCTTATACAGCTAACATCCCTGGTAAGTACCATCAGCCAGTCAGTCAATGTATCCATAGGGATGTCGCTTATACAGCTAACATCACTGGTAAGTACCATCAGCCAGTCAATGTATCCATAGGGATGTCGCTTATACAGCTAACATCACTGGTAAGTACCATCGGCCAGTCAATGTATCCACAGGGATGTCGCTTATACAGCTGACATCACTGGTAAGTACCATCAGCCAGTCAGTCAATGTATCCATAGGGATGTCGCTTATACAGCTAACATCACTAGTACATGTTGTAAGTACCATCGGCCAGCCATGCAGTCAATGTATCCACAGGGATGTCGCTTATACAGCTGACATCACTGGTACACTCATACACTAACAAAGTATCGGGGTTGAAATCCCAAATACCCGAATATCGCAGTGTATTGTCTTGAGTTTAACGCCGCTTTTAACAGTATTCCAGTTGTGTCGCGGCGTGTCAGCTTAATGTGGGAGCCCTAAGTGATGCAGGTCTCAGACGTTTACCACTTTGGTGAAACCCACGAGCACAAGTATTGTGAAAACAAACCAAGGAACATAATCGCGGCGAACCTGGTTCGAACCTACAATCATAGGTTTCTGGCGGGCCGAGGGGACGCAACTCTACACAGCGAATCCCGGCGCCTTAGATGAATGGGCCACCCGTGCCCCTATATATAAGGTCAACTTCTTTATTATGAAAAACAGCGTTTCGGAGTATATGCTTTCTCTCAGCGCTTATGTGTTGGTGTTGTCTTCCATTTGTTTGTTTGCTAATCACCTTTCAGCGCCAAATATCTGTTGGCTTCCCTTGTTACGTTTCCACCTTTGTTATCTTATTACGTTTGTTGTTCGTACAGGTACATAAATATGTTCTCTGCCTCATAGCATTTATTCACCTGATGAAGGAGTAAGCACATACTCCGAAACGTTGTGTTCCTCATAATAAAGAAGTTGACATCCATAAATTCTCTTCCTTATATCATAAGCAGGTGTTTATATAACGTGTCAATAAGTTTCAGAATGAAACATCAAAGACACAGCACACGGTAGCTCACATGAATTCTTGATTATTTCTATTCTGGATTTTGAAGATTATAAAGAAACGGTAAACTAGAACATGCAACACGAAGTTCTGAAGTTTAGATACAACAGAACTGAGTGATAATTTCAATATGACCGTGGCGAAAGCTATATTTGAAATACGATTGGAATTCTATGGACATTTTTGTCTGGAAACACATACACACTCTTTATATGTGAAATGCTAGTGTTACGTGGCAAACCGGCATACGTGAATATCAAAAGCCATAAAGGGGTCATCGGTCAAATCAAACTACGATTAAGCAGATGTCGAAACTAGCTCACTTGAACTTTCCGTTGCTGGGAACTAACAACGCCAAATGGGCCCAATTGGCAGTTCCATTGAGGCAATTAGGTATGAAGTTATTAGAATGAAGTAATGTCAGCAACGTTTGGAGACATAATGTTTTTAATCGTCGATGTAAATCAACAGCAGCCAGGGCCTTTACGAGGGCCTCGTATTACTGGAATACTGTTAAAAGCGGCGTTAAACCAAACTCACCCACTCACCATAATGCATTAACGTTTTTATTCATTGCTGTACAAATATTGCACCTGGGGTCATCAGCGCCGTAAGAGTGCAAATTTGAAGAATGACATGCACATTCTACCACCAGATCCCAAAGAAGGACCATCTTTAAACACCCAATACTTGATATAACAAATAAAGGTAGAGGGTATGGACCACCTCGCTGTATTCAAACTATACAAATTACCTCGAGGCTTTTTTCAGCTTACAAAATGAATCGCTTGACTTAACGGCAGTGTTCTATTTCATCAGATCACTTTCGTCACCACTCCCAACTACGAACAAAAACATTTAATTAAATCAAAAGTAGCTTTGTCCGTATCGCCTTTTAATGTGTCCTATCCTTTCTTCATATTTGCCCTAGAATCACATCCCTATTTAACTTGACGTGTCTCCTGGCATGTCCCCCAAAGCCTGACTGGTCGGTCCCCAAGTTTCTCATACTAAAACAGTGACGTGCCGTGCGGTCGGTAGATATACTGTAACCACCCTTTTGAACTACCGATCCCGCTTTTAAAGACCCCAAATGGACATATTTGATGACTTTGTCCTTACAATAAGAAAACATTCAACTTTAAGGATAACAACTTATGTTATAACAACTGACTTATTGCATTTAGCGACATTTCTATGTCGATTCTTACAGCGCTATCAAGCTGGAGTGACTACTCGTATATGCTGTTTTGTGTTCGTCGCACCCGAACACTGACTTCCAATACCACTACACCTGAACACTGACTCCCAATCATGTTGATACCTTAACACTGACTCCCAATACTGCTGTACCTTAACACTAACTCCCAATACTGCTGTACCTTAACACTGACTCCCAATACTGCTGTACCTTAACACTGACTCCCAATACTGCTGTACCTTAACACTGACTCCCAATACTGCTGTACCTTAACACTGACTCCCAATACTGCTGCACCTTAACACTGACTCCCAATACTGCTGTACCTTAACACTGACTCCCAATACTGCTGTACCTTAACACTAACTCCAAATACTGCTGTACCTTAACACTGACTCCCAATACTGTTGCACCTTAACACTGACTCCCAATACTGCTGTACCTTAACACTGACTCCCATTACTGCTGTACCTTAACACTGACTCCCAATACTGCTGTACCTTAACACTGACTCCCAATACTGCTGTACCTTAACACTGACTCCCAATACTGCTGTACCTTAACACTGACTCCCAATACTGCTGTACCTTAACACTGACTCCCAACACTTCCGCATCTTAACACTGACTCCCAATACTGCTGTACCTTAACACTGACTCCCAATACTGCTGTACCTTAACACTGACTCCCAATACTGCTGCACCTTAACACTGACTCCCAATACTGCTGTACCTTAACACTGACTCCCAATACTGCTGTACCTTAACACTGACTCCCAATACTGCTGTACCTTAACACTGACTCCCAATACTGCTGCACCTTAACACTGACTCCCAATACTGCTGCACCTTAACAATGACTCCCAATACTGTTGCAACTTAACACTGACACCCAATACTGCTGCACCTTAACACTGACTCCCAATACTGTTGCAACTTAACACTGACTCCCAATACTGCTGCACCTTAACACTGACTCCCAATACTGTTGCAACTTAACACTGACTCCCAATACTGCTGCACCTTAACACTGACTCCCAATACTGCTGCACCTTAACACTGACTCCCAATACTGCTGTACCTTAACACTGACTCCCAATACTGCTGTACCTTAACACTGACTCCCAATACTGCTGCACCTTAACACTGACTCCCAATACTGCTGCACCTTAACACTGACTCCCAATACTGCTGCACCTTAACACTGACTCCCAATACTGCTGCACCTTAACACTGACTCCCAATACTGCTGTACCTTAACACTGACTCCCAACACTTCCGCATCTTAACACTGACTCCCAATACTGCTGCACCTCAGCAATGACTCCCAATACTGTTGCAACTTAACACTAACTCCAAATACTGCTGCAACTTAACACTGACACCCAATACTGCTGCACCTCAACACTGATACCCAATACTAATGCACCTTAACACTGACTCCCAATACTGCTGCACCTTAACACTGACTCCCGATTCTGTTGCACCTTAACACTGATTCCCAACACTTCCGCATCTTAACACTGACTCCCAATACTGCTGCACCTCAGCAATGACTCCCAATACTGTTGCAACTTAACACTAACTCCAAATACTGCTGCAACTTAACACTGACACCCAATACTGCTGCACCTCAACACTGATACCCAATACTAATGCACCTTAACACTGACTCCCAATACTGCTGCACCTTAACACTGACTCCCGATTCTGTTGCACCTTAACACTGATTCCCAACACTTCCGCATCTTAACACTGACTCCCAATACTGCTGCACCTCAGCAATGACTCCCAATACTGTTGCAACTTAACACTAACTCCAAATACTGCTGCAACTTAACACTGACACCCAATACTGCTGCACCTCAACACTGATACCCAATACTGCTGCACCTTAACACTGACTCCCAATACTGCTGTACCTTAACACTGACTCCCGATTCTGTTGCACCTTAACACTGACTCCCAATACTGTTGCACCTTAACACTGACTCCCAATACTGCTGCACCTTAACACTGACTCCCGATTCTGTTGCACCTTAACACTGACTCCCAACACTTCCGCATCTTAACACTGACTCCCAATACTGCTGCACCTCAGCAATGACTCCCAATACTGTTGCAACTTAACACTGACTCCAAATACTGCTGCAACTTAACACTGACACCCAATACTGCTGCACCTCAACACTGATACCCAATACTGCTGCACCTTAACACTGACTCCCAATACTGCTGCAACTTAACACTGACTCCCAATACTGCTGCACCTCAACACTGATACCCAATACTGTTGCAACTTAACACTGACACCCAATACTGCTGCACCTTAACACTGACTCCCAATACTGCTGCACCTCAACACTGATACCCAATACTGCTGCACCTTAACACTGACTCCCAATACTGCTGCACCTTAATACTGACTCCCGATTCTGTTGCACCTTAACACTGACTCCCAATACTGCTGTACCTTAACACTGACTCCCGATTCTGTTGCACCTTAACACTGACTCCCAACACTTCCGCATCTTAACACTGACTCCCAATACTGCTGCACCTCAGCAATGACTCCCAATACTGTTGCAACTTAACAGTAACTCCAAATACTGCTGCAACTTAACACTGACACCCAATACTGCTGCACCTCAACACTGATACCCAATACTGTTGCACCTTTACACTGACTCCCAATACTGCTGCACCAGAATACTGACCCCAATACTGTTGCACCAGAATACTGACCCCCAATACCTTTGCACCAGAATCCTGATTCCCAATACCACTATACCACGTTTACATTAAACACTACACTACTTCAATTTTCATTGTCAATACCACAGTACCTCCACGTTCACTACCAATACCAAAGTACCCCAACCTTCACTGCCAATACTACAGTACCTCCATGTTCACTACCAATACTACAGAACCCCCACGTGCACTACCAATGCTTACAATACCCTCACGTTCACTACGAATACTACTTCACCTCCAGGTTCACTTTCAACACTAATGTACCTCCACGTTCACTACGAATACTGCTGTATCCCCACGTTCACAATCAATACCACAGCACCTCCACGTTCACTACCAACACTACGGTACCTCCACGTTCGCTACCAACACTACTGTACCTCCATCTTCACTACCAACACTAAGGTGCCTCCATGTTCACTACCAACACTACAGTGCCTCCATGTTCACTACCAACACTACTGTGCCTCTATGTTCACTACCAACACTGCTGTGCATCCATGTTCACTACCAACACTACAGTGCCTCCATGTTCACTACCAACACTACTGTACCTCCACGTTCGCTACCAACACTACAGTGCCTCCATGTTCACTGCCAACACTACAGTACCTTCATGTTCACTACCAACACTACAGTGCCTCCATGTTCACTACCAACACTACAGTACCTCCATTTTCACTACCAACACTATAGTACCTTCATGTTCACTACCAACACTACAGTGCCTCCATGTTCACTACCAACACTACAGTACCTCCATGTTCACTACCAACACTACAGTACCTTCATGTTCACTACCAACACTACAGTGCCTCCATGTTCACTACCAACACTACAGTACCTCCATGTTCACTGCCAACACTACGGTGCCTCCATTTTCACTACCAACACTACAGTACCTTCATGTTCACTACCAACACTACTCTTCCTCCATGTTCACTACCAACACTACTGTACCTCCATCTTCACTACCAACACTAAGGTGCCTCAATGTTCACTACCAACACTACAGTGCATCCATGTTCACTACCAACACTACAGTACCTTCATGTTCACTACCAACACTACAGTGCCTCCATGTTCACTACCAACACTACTGTACCTCCATGTTCACTGCCAACACTACAGTGCATCCATTTTCACTACCAACACTACAGTACCTCCATGTTCACTACCAACACTACAGTGCCTCCATGTTCACTACCAACACTACAGTACCTTCATGTTCACTACCAACACTACAGTGCCTCCATGTTCACTACCAACACTATAGTACCTCCATGTTCACTACCAACACTACGGTGCCTCCATTTTCACTACCAACACTACAGTACCTCCATGTTCACTACCAACACTACGGTGCCTCCATTTTCACTACCAACACTACAGTACCTCCATGTTCACTACCAACACTACTGTACCTCCATGTTCACTTCCAACACTACTGTTCCTTCATGTTCACTACCAACACTAAGGTGCCTCCATGCTCACTTCCAACACTACAATGCCTCCATTTTCACTACAACACTACTGGACCCCAACGTTCACTACCCATTCTACTGTACCTCCATGTTCACTACCAATACTACTGTACCCCCAAGTTCAGTGCCAACACTACAGTGCCTCTATGTTCACTACCAACACTACTGTTCCTCCTTGTTCACTACCAACACTACTGTACCTCCATGTTCACTACCAACACTACTGTACCTCCATGTTCACTACCAACACTACTGTTCCTCCATGTTCACTACCAACACTACTGTGCCTCCATGTTCACTACCAACACTACAGTACCTCCATGTTTACTGCAAACACTACAGTACCCCCACGCGCACTACCAATACTACAATACCCTCACGTTCACTACCAATACTACTTCACCTCCAGTTTCACTTTTTTAACTCTAATTACTCCTGAAGCCGCAATGTGCTAACATTATAGGTGAAGTCAATCTGGTCGCCCGTGCAACACGACCACTAACTGTGTGACATAGTGACATAGCACATAGTGAACTCAATTTTCTTCTTGTAACAGGACTCCAAGTCCGGTTATTCTGAGTTCGAGGTGTGGATGTCCTACGAATGGACAGACCCAAGACTGTCATGGAACGGCACAACTTTAAACGAAACAAGCATGATCCGTATTCCAGCATCCAAGATCTGGAACCCGGATGTAACGCTATACAACGGGTGAGTATGCTTGCATTTGTTTACATGTTTAAGTGATGACTTTCATATGATTAAGAATTGACTTTCACTTTGAGTGAGTTCATTGGAGTATGAACCTTCATAGAGTGAGGGCCAAACTGTATGAACGTCGGAAGTTACTTCATGTTTACACTGACAGACATACAACAACCAGCTATATCGCGGAGTAAAATAGTTCCTCAATTAAAAAGAGAGGTGGCATGGGCGTATGGATGCACAACTTGCTCTTCAGAAACATCTTACGCAGCACATGTGTTCAAATCATATCCTCATGAGATGAGAAAGTTCTGTAAAGAACTACCCCTCAAGTCAGTCCCAATGACAGCGCGTCGTAATACATTTACATCAAGTACAAGACGTCAAAATGGCCGACACGATAAACCTGACGGGGGAGATTTCCGAAGTTGTTAATGAACCTGTGGCGGTTACATGTGTTAGTCATCATTGATCAACTGGCCGATCACTGAAGGGTGAATAAAGATGCGTCAAACAGACACTAAGGTAAATTCATGGATTGCTGTAGACGGTCAGTGTCAGCCTAGACACGGATCGAGTCGATACTACGATAGTTTAGATGTGCACTTCTTCGTTTGTTTATTAGGATGGGCCGTAGCGAGGATATTCGTGAACAATCATACAGTCACGCACTCTGACATTTCTCAATGTATACTGAAACGCCGAGACCAAGAATAAAGGTTCTAAATGATCAGAAAGAACGCTTCTGTATGTTTTCGTGCTAGGGATTTCGCACGGGTTTCCCCAGGAATATGGAAGTATTCCGTCAGTGTTAACGTCATTCCCAGAACACGGTCTCGAGAAAAAAACATCAATTTCGCGGTCATGTGACCGACCTCTCGTCCAGTTGAAAAGCCGTATATCGTGTAAACTTCAAATTATCTATTGTTATTGGACACAGCTGCATGTTCACTCTTCAAAAAAAGAAACGCATAGGTGTTTTGAGAATTCCAATTAGATTTTTTTTCTTAGCAATCGTCATAATCCCGTTAATCATGTCATGTTTGTTGTGCATTGCGCGTAAACACATCTCAAAATGTATTTTGTAAACGTTTATCAGCAAAAATGGAAAGGATACAAGGACATTGCTTTCAGAAAAAGTTTTCAGCACAATGCACGTGCAAAATGTTGGAAACAAGAGTAGAGACACTGACTATAAAAGACCGTACAAAATTCATCAGTTCATTTCGAATTTTCTGACGTGAACGGAGATCGAAAAATGCCAAGATTAACTACATCTGACCGAAATATCGCCATTGGACGTTTGGAAGCAGGGGAGTCCCAGTCTGCCGTTGCAAGACACTTCAACGTTCACCAAAGCACCATATCTCGAATAGGGGATCGATATACCCGCACTAATTCGACTCAAGATCATCCCAGAAGTGGAAGACCAAGAGTGACCACCCCTGCTCAGGATCGGTACATCCGGTTGCATCACCTTCGGAATCGATTTGCTACGGCAACGGACACTGCATGACAAGTGACTGGTATGCGAAGAATTTCCGAACAAACCATCAGAAATCGTCTGAGGGAAGTGGGAATTCGAGCGAGACGACCAAAAGTTGGACCTGTCTTGCGACGTCTACACCGTCAACGAGTACAGACATGGAATCTTAGGAACTGGCGACGCGTTTGGTTCAGCGATGAGTCACGTATTCTTCTTCAACGACGGGATGGAAGACCAACGTCGACATGAACGTTTTGCGCCGAACTGCGTTCGACAAGTGGACCTAATTGGTGGAGGGGGTGTCATGGTTTTGGGAGCCATATCCGACACGGGTAGATCACAGTTAGTGGTTGTCCAGGGCAATCTTACAGCAAACCGATACATAGACCAAATTCTGCGTCCTCACCTCCTCCCAACTTTGGACCGCCAGAGGGAGCTGTTCCAGCATGACAACACTCGGTCCCACACAGCACGCGCAACAGATAATTTCCTTGTTAATGAGAACATCAGTGTCCTTCCATGGTCGTCCAAATCGCCTGATCTCAACCCAAATGAACATTTGTGGGACGAACTTGATCGACGCGTCCGTCAACGTCACCAGCGTCCCCACACACTGGCACAACTCGCCAACGCCTTACAGGAGAAATGGCGAAGAATTCCCCACGAAACAATCCGACGACTTGTGCAATCTGTGCCAAGGAGGTGTCGAGCAGTGACGGCTGCAAGATATGGTGTGACCAGGTACTGACCATGACGCCCCCTTGTGGCTACATATGTGCAATGACTGAACTGAACTAATGCTGACAATGACGACACTGCCTTTGTCGATCACTGTGTCTAATTTCATTTGATTGTGTTCACGCATATTCTGTGTAGATACTTTTACATTTACATAATATTCCATCAGATATATTATTTAACTCATTATGTGTTACCACTTTGTCACCAGACACACAAGTTCTCGTGAAGTCCTGGCTGTTGTGGAAAGTACCGGAACTGTCATGCATGTGCCCCCCACCACTCTCAAGACACGTTGTGACGTCAGCAACTACACTACCGACGGCACTGTCACCTGCAGACTCAAATTTGGATCGTGGACATACAGTGGCCTCCTTCTCAACCCCGTCACTGCTTCATGGAACGATGTAGACGTCTCCGACTACAACCCGGGTGGGACAGAGTGGGATTTGACCGGGCACAAGGTGGAACGCAATGTAAAGTACTATGCATGTTGCCTGGGGACGTACCCGGACGTCACCTTCTTCATCACCTTCATGAAGAGAGGAAAGAGCTACAGCGGGTGGAGTATTTTTTACTAATCTCAAAGTTCAAGTCGTCTGGAAGACTTCAGGGGAGGTCAAATGAGGTTAAAGATTATTGCACTTATGTGTTTTATGCTGCTTGGAGCTAGTTTTATAGTGTTAGCTCACTGAGATAACATGCCGCAGTTTAGCAGGGTTAAAGGGTAATATCATATTTACAACATATTCTTGTATGATGTGATTTGGGATCGTAACACCGACCTTCCACTCTCCGGGCAGACTTTCTATTCACTAGAACACGCATGCAGTCTGCCGGAAGATGAGCAATATGTTCTTTTACTTTTTATTTCGTTTGTCAGTAGTTTTGGTTTATGACACAACCGTTGCCATGGCAACAGAGGATCTAGTTTTAAACTTGATGTTGATGTGAACTTGTGACACGCATTTCCTTGCTAGGAGATTGGAAATACCAGCTAAATTTCAACCCTATCTTGTAGTGCATATACATGTATTGATGTTATAAGTAAACGGTGACTATTAACATGCTCAATATCAATCTGTAGTTAAAATATAGAATAAAATATTGATCATATCCACTGTATTAAATTGTATGTTCTGGCTGGTAGTGTGAGTGAGTGAGTGAGTGAGTTAATATTTAAATTTTCCTTTGCTAGTATTCCTTTTCCAAATGTAACTGCAACCATTATATTTATATTTGGCATAAAGCTTTTGCAGATCGCTTGGCAGCCAAATCAGCCAAATTGCAGATTCAAAGTTCAGTGACATGCTTCCGCAATGAAGCAGGCGTTTCAATGATGGAATCTCAATCTTCAAGGCCTGGCAGCTTTAGTACGAGTCAATTACCCGAGGAACATGGCGCCGTTAGTGGAGCAGAAATGGCGGGCGGCATGACGAAAACTGAATAATGTTGCCAAAACCCACGTCGCTCGTCGAGGAAAAGGAGTTAGAAGCGTCAGTAAAAGATATCGGGAAAGAATTGAAGTTGTCGAAATTTGAGGGGAAGAAAAAAGAGGTCAGAGAAGAGATAGCAGAGATGGGAGAGGCCTCGATATCGAGTAGAACGAGTAGACGTAGAGAGAGTTGCAGTCGGTCAAGGATCGAAACGTTGAATATATTTGGAGGAACCCCATGGGCATTTTGGGACAAAGGAAAGGTTATTTCATAAAGGGAGAGGTATAAGGAAATTACTGAAGAACAATGGACCTGTGCAAGCATGCACATTATGATTGAGTATGAGCGAGAGCGCTTGGATACCTTTCTTCTATCATGAGTGAGTGAGTTGGGTTTAACGCCGCTTTTAACATTATTCCAGTTATATCACGGCGTGTCAGCTTAATGTGGGAGGAAAGTCCGAAGTGATGCAGGTCTCAGACGTTTACCACTTCGGTGAAACCCACGAGCACGGGTATGGTGCTGACAAACCTAGAAACATAATCGGGGCGAACCGGGATTCGAACCAACAATCATAGGTGTCTGGCGTGCCCAAGGGACGCAACTCTGCACAGCGAATCGCGGCGCCTTAGACGACTGGGCCACCCGTACCCCCCCATCTTGTTTGTTTGATACCAACATTCTCACATTACCCTTGCCTCAGCAAAGTGTGCATAGTTTCAGAGGTTAGTTTCATAGGCAGTTGGCCAGGGTATACAAGTTTTAACAGGGAGTCCATATACGTTTTATATATTCCCTCCGTTAAGTAAGTTTTTTATATCTATTCAAATATTCATAGTGCTGCCAATACAAATTATAACAGCAGCTGGGGTATCATTACCATGGCCAGCAGGACAGAGTCATGTGAGGGTCAGCGGCTTGTAATTAACGCTTGAGAATGGCCGGTTGGCCACTGAAACTTATCATTGTGGATGAGGTGCGGGATACTGCAGGCTGACCATAACGTAACGTAACGTAACGTAACACGATACATGGCAGTCTGACAGTGAGGGTTAAAGATAGTACGCTGTCTGTGAGTCGAGACTGGACCCTCGGACAGCGGCTAGGCAGGTTGGCCCTCTTACGACTCCGAGATGCTGCCTGGCCATTGCTGTAATGCTATGTAGTCATATCAAGATCACGAATAAACGTTGTTGACCCACAGACGGACTTGTCAAAAACAGAAATATCCGGTAGAGCACCAACGTCTACCTGGGATATATTGGTGGAGAAGAAATCTTTGGAGATCTCTGGTACCTCCAAGCACAAAGACATAGACGTTCGTCAGCACGAAGTGAATCGTTATTTCGTCTGGGTTCACAACAATCAGGGCAACAACAACTAACATTCTGGTTCGTTTATCCTCAAGCTATTCTGTGCTCATCATAACTGTCATCATTGTTCTTACTCGAGACATTGTTACCACCCTAAAGACCAACCCCTTCAGCCGTGCCTGGGACTAGCGACTTTTCCAGGAAACAACAGAAAAAAACAGCATCCTTGTTTCATCACACCCCTCCCTGAAACATCAAGAGGTGATTCCGAAAACATTTTCATTGACGACCACTGTGTTAACAACATCAAGTTTTCAACTTTACCAAGACATTTGTTCATTCCTGTAATTCCTCTGTGTTTGTGCCACCAACAATCTCAAAAGAAACAGCCCTCAAGCCCATTGTGACTTACTATAGCCCGTCATATTTGTGATATTCGTAGGAACAGTTTTGGTAAGCATTATTTCATAAAACCCCTCAATGAACGTCTTCCCCTATTCTCCCCCGAAGTCTTGAGTCCACCCATAGTATACCAGTCCTCACAGTCTCGTAATGGTTCAACCCACCACGAAACTATTTTCAATCCCCAGTGGGAAACCTTGTATGCAACTGGGTCACCACGACCTCGTTCACCACAGCCTCAACACCCGTCGTTGCTGCCGTTTCATGGCTGAAACGTTTTGAAAACCTTGCTTCAGTACAAAGTATTCTGAAGAGGACCAAACAAAAATATTCCCCCTTTTATTTAACTGATCTCGCAGCGTAATGGTACGATGGTACCAACAATGTTTCACTTATGTCTTCGTCTGGTTTGAGACAAGCCCGGGTTCGATTCCCGACATGGGTACAATGTGTGAAACCCATTTCTTGTGTCCCCCGCCGTGATATTGCTGGAATATTGCTAAAAGCGGCGTAAAACCTTACTCACTCACTTACTCACTCACTCAGACGTCTTACGGGGCACGGGTGGCCCAGTTGTCTAAGGCGCCGCGATTCGCTGTGCAGAGTTCTGTCCTTGGGCACGCCAGAAACCTATGATTCTGGGTTCGAATCCCGGTTCGCCCCGATTATGTTTCTGGGTTTGTCTGCACCATACCCGAGAGAGAGAGAGAGAGAGAGAGGGGGGGGGGGGGGGGGGGGGGGAGAGAGAGAGAGAGAGAGAGAGAGAGAGAGAGAGAGAGAGAGAGAGAGAGAGAGAGAGAGAGAGAGAGATGTAGTATTGAATGAAAGAAAGTGGATGAAGCAGAGTGAAAGCATTATTTTTGAATAAGAATAAGACAGAACAATGACAGACTAAAAGAAGCTGAAATGTAGAATGATCCAAGTAATGATCTCTGAATAATCGCCTACCCCTCTCTCTCATTCCACTGGCTCTACCAGAAACATGTATCGTTCAGCAGACTGTAAGATATGAAATACTCGTATTGTCTCAATGGAATTCCTGAACACTCATGACGTCATAATATTTCAGCAAAGCCCTATGAGTTGTCCCCTAGTGTGTAGCAGCTCCCCTGAAAATTACTTAGCCACTCATTGTGGTTTTGATCTGAATGTGTCGTCTAAGAACTATTATAGTTAAAGCATGGGGAAGCTTGCGTCCGAGTTCTTTAACATTATAAATGTTGATGGTAAAACAATGCTTTATTGCACTACGCATGGGGCAGAGCAAAAATTCTTGCCTTTCTTTGAAGTCGGGTTTAACCTTGTGTTTTATTAGACATGGATTTAACATTAAAATCTGTAATCAGCGGACAAGTGGCGGATGGCAATTACCATTGAGGTATATTGTATGAGGATCGCTGTAAATACACTGACTACTTGGACGATGGTACTTACCAGTGAGGTTAACTGTATAAGCGACATCGCTGTGGATACACTGACTGGCTGGCCGATGGTACTTACCAGTGAGGTTAACTGTATAAGCGACATCGCTGTGGATACACTGACTGGCTGGCCGATGGTACTTACCAGTGAGGTTAACTGTATTAGCGACATCGCTGTGGATACACTGACTGGCTGGACGATGGTACTTACCAGTGATGTTAACTGTATAAGCGACATCGCTGTGGATACACTGACTGGCTGGCCGATGGTACTTACCAGTGAGGTTAACTGTATAAGCGACATCGCTGTCGATACACTGACTGGCTGGACGATGGTACTTACCAGTGAGGTTAACTGTATAAGCGACATCGCTGTGGATACAATGACTGGCTGGCCGATGGTACTTACCAGTGAGGTTAACTGTATAAGCGACATCGCTGTGGATACACTGACTGGCTGGCCGATGGTACTTACCAGTGAGGTTAACTGTATAAGCGACATCGCTGTGGATACACTGACTGGCTGGCCGATGGTACTTATATTATCAGTGAGGTTAACTGTATAAGCGACATCGCTGTGGATACATTGACTAGCTGGACGATAGTACTTACCAGTGAGGCCAGCTGTGTAAGCGACATCCCTATGGCTACATTGACTGGCTGGACGATAGTACTTACCAGTGAGGCCAGCTGTATAAGCGAAATCCCTATGGCTACATTGACTGGCTGGACGATAGTACTTACCAGTGAGGCCAGCTGTATAAGCGACATCCCTATGGCTACATTGACGGGCTGGCCGATGGTACTTACCAGTGATGTTAGCTCTAGAAGCGACATCCCTATGGATACATTGACTGGCTCGCCGATGGTACTTACCAGTGATGTTAGCTGTAAAAGCGACATCCCTATGGCTACATTGACGGGCTGGCCGATGGTACTTACCAGTGATGTCAGCTGTAAAAGCGACATCCCTATGGCTACATTGACGGGCTGGCCGATGGTACTTACCAGTGATGTCAGCTGTAAAAGCGACATCCCTATGGCTACATTGACTGGCCGATGGTACTTACCAGTGATGTTAGCTGTATAAGCGAAATCCCTATGGCTACATTGACTGGCTGGCCGATGGTACTAACCAGTGATGTCAGCTGTATAAGCGTCATCCCTATGGATACATTGACTGGCTGATGGTACTTACCAGTGATGTTAGCTGTATAAGCGACATCCCTATGGCTACATTGACTGGCCGATGGTACTTACCAGTGATGTTAGCTGTATAAGCGACATCCCTATGGATACATTGACTGGCCGATGGTACTAACCAGTGATGTTAGCTGTATAAGCGACATCCCCATGGATACATTGACTGGCTGGCCGATGGTACTTACCAGTGATGTCAGCTGTAAAAGCGACATCCCTATGGCTACATTGACTGGCCGATGGTACTTACCAGTGATGTTAGCTATAAAAGCGACATCCCTATGGCTACATTGACTGGCCGATGGTACTAACCAGTGATGTTAGCTGTATAAGCGACATCCCCATGGATACATTGACTGGCTGGCCGATGGTACTTACCAGTGATGTTAGCTGTATAAGCGACATCCCTATGGCTACATTGACTGGCTGGCCGATGGTACTTACCAGTGATGTTAGCTGTATAAGCGACATCCCTATGGCTACATTGACTGGCCGATGGTACTAACCAGTGATGTTAGCTGTATAAGCGACATCCCTATGGCTACATTGACTGGCTGGCCGATGGTACTTACCAGTGATGTTAGCTGTATAAGCGACATCCCTATGGCTACATTGACTGGCCGATGGTACTAACCAGTGATGTTAGCTGTATAAGCGACATCCCCATAGATACATTGACTGGCTGGCCGATGGTACTTACCAGTGATGTCAGCTGTAAAAGCGACATCCCTATGGCTACATTGACTGGCCGATGGTACTTACCAGTGATGTTAGCTATAAAAGCGACATCCCTATGGCTACATTGACTGGCCGATGGTACTAACCAGTGATGTTAGCTGTATAAGCGACATCCCTATGGCTACATTGACTGGCTGGCCGATGGTACTTACCAGTGATGTTAGCTGTATAAGCGACATCCCTATGGCTACATTGACTGGCTGGCCGATGGTACTAACCAGTGATGTTAGCTGTATAAGCGACATCCCGATGGATACATTGACTGGCTGGCCGATGGTACTTACCAGTGATGTTAGCTGTATAAGCGACATCCCTATGGCTACATTGACTGGCCGATGGTACTAACCAGTGATGTTAGCTGTATAAGCGACATCCCCATGGATACATTGACTGGCTGACCGATGGTACTTACCAGTGATGTTAGCTGTATAAGCGACATCCCTATGGCTACATTGACGGGCTGGCCGATGGTACTTACCAGTGATGTCAGCTGTAAAAGCGACATCCCTATGGCTACATTGACGGGCTGGCCGATGGTACTTACCAGTGATGTCAGCTGTAAAAGCGACATCCCTATGGCTACATTGACTGGCCGATGGTACTTACCAGTGATGTTAGCTGTATAAGCGACATCCCTATGGCTACATTGAATGGCTGGCCGATGGTACTTACCAGTGATGTTAGCTGTATAAGCGACATCCCTATGGCTACATTGACTGGCTGGCCGATGGTACTTACCAGTGATGTTAGCTGTATAAGCGACATCCCCATGGATACATTGACTGGCCGATGGTACTAACCAGTGATGTTAGCTGTATAAGCGACATCCCCATGGATACATTGACTGGCTGACCGATGGTACTTACCAGTGATGTTAGCTGTATAAGCGACATCCCTATGGCTACATTGACGGGCTGGCCGATGGTACTTACCAGTGATGTCAGCTGTAAAAGCGACATCCCTATGGCTACATTGACGGGCTGGCCGATGGTACTTACCAGTGATGTCAGCTGTAAAAGCGACATCCCTATGGCTACATTGACTGGCTGGCCGATGGTACTTACCAGTGATGTTAGCTGTATAAGCGACATCCCTATGGCTACATTGACTGGCTGGCCGATGGTACTAACCAGTGATGTTAGCTGTATAAGCGACATCCCGATGGATACATTGACTGGCTGGCCGATGGTACTTACCAGTGATGTTAGCTGTATAAGCGACATCCCTATGGCTACATTGACTGGCCGATGGTACTAACCAGTGATGTTAGCTGTATAAGCGACATCCCCATGGATACATTGACTGGCTGACCGATGGTACTTACCAGTGATGTTAGCTGTATAAGCGACATCCCTATGGCTACATTGACGGGCTGGCCGATGGTACTTACCAGTGATGTCAGCTGTAAAAGCGACATCCCTATGGCTACATTGACGGGCTGGCCGATGGTACTTACCAGTGATGTCAGCTGTAAAAGCGACATCCCTATGGCTACATTGACTGGCCGATGGTACTTACCAGTGATGTTAGCTGTATAAGCGACATCCCTATGGCTACATTGAATGGCTGGCCGATGGTACTTACCAGTGATGTTAGCTGTATAAGCGACATCCCTATGGCTACATTGACTGGCTGGCCGATGGTACTTACCAGTGATGTTAGCTGTATAAGCGACATCCCCATGGATACATTGACTGGCCGATGGTACTAACCAGTGATGTTAGCTGTATAAGCGACATCCCCATGGATACATTGACTGGCTGACCGATGGTACTTACCAGTGATGTGAGCTGTATAAGCGACATCCCTATGGCTACATTGACGGGCTGGCCGATGGTACTTACCAGTGATGTCAGCTGTAAAAGCGACATCCCTATGGCTACATTGACGGGCTGGCCGATGGTACTTACCAGTGATGTCAGCTGTAAAAGCGACATCCCTATGGCTACATTGACTGGCCGATGGTACTTACCAGTGATGTTAGCTGTATAAGCGACATCCCTATGGCTACATTGACTGGCTGGCCGATGGTACTAACCAGTGATGTCAGCTGTATAAGCGTCATCCCTATGGATACATTGACTGGCTGATGGTACTTACCAGTGATGTTAGCTGTATAAGCGACATCCCTATGGCTACATTGACTGGCCGATGGTACTTACCAGTGATGTTAGCTGTATAAGCGACATCCCTATGGATACACTGACTGGCCGATGGTACTAACCAGTGTTGTTAGCTGTATAAGCGACATCCCCATGGATACATTGACTGGCTGGCCGATGGTACTAACCAGTGATGTCAGCTGTAAAAGCGACATCCCTATGGCTACATTGACTGGCCGATGGTACTTACCAGTGATGTTAGCTATAAAAGCGACATCCCTATGGCTACATTGACTGGCCGATGGTACTAACCAGTGATGTTAGCTGTATAAGCGACATCCCCATGGATACATTGACTGGCTGGCCGATGGTACTTACCAGTGATGTTAGCTGTATAAGCGACATCCCTATGGCTACATTGACTGGCTGGCCGATGGTACTTACCAGTGATGTTAGCTGTATAAGCGACATCCCTATGGATACATTGACTGGCCGATGGTACTAACCAGTGATGTTAGCTGTATAAGCGACATCCCTATGGCTACATTGACTGGCTGGCCGATGGTACTTACCAGTGATGTCAGCTGTAAAAGCGACATCCCTATGGCTACATTGACTGGCCGATGGTACTTACCAGTGATGTTAGCTGTATAAGCGACATCCCTATGGCTACATTGACTGGCTGGCCGATGGTACTAACCAGTGATGTCAGCTGTATAAGCGTCATCCCTATGGATACATTGACTGGCTGATGGTACTTACCAGTGATGTTAGCTGTATAAGCGACATCCCTATGGCTACATTGACTGGCCGATGGTACTTACCAGTGATGTTAGCTGTATAAGCGACATCCCCATAGATACATTGACTGGCTGGCCGATGGTACTTACCAGTGATGTCAGCTGTATAAGCGACATCCCTATGGCTACATTGACTGGCCGATGGTACTTACCAGTGATGTTAGCTATAAAAGCGACATCCCTATGGCTACATTGACTGGCCGATGGTACTAACCAGTGATGTTAGCTGTATAAGCGACATCCCCATGGATACATTGACTGGCTGGCCGATGGTACTTACCAGTGATGTTAGCTGTATAAGCGACATCCCTATGGCTACATTGACTGGCTGGCCGATGGTGCTTACCAGTGATGTTAGCTGTATAAGCGACATCCCTATGGCTACATTGACTGGCCGATGGTACTAACCAGTGATGTTAGCTGTATAAGCGACATCCCTATGGCTACATTGACTGGCTGGCCGATGGTACTTACCAGTGATGTTAGCTGTATAAGCGACATCCCTATGGCTACATTGACTGGCCGATGGTACTAACCAGTGATGTTAGCTGTATAAGCGACATCCCCATAGATACATTGACTGGCTGGCCGATGGTACTAACCAGTGATGTCAGCTGTAAAAGCGACATCCCTATGGCTACATTGACTGGCCGATGGTACTTACCAGTGATGTTAGCTATAAAAGCGACATCCCTATGGCTACATTGACTGGCCGATGGTACTAACCAGTGATGTTAGCTGTATAAGCGACATCCCTATGGCTACATTGACTGGCTGGCCGATGGTACTTACCAGTGATGTTAGCTGTATAAGCGACATCCCTATGGCTACATTGACTGGCTGGCCGATGGTACTAACCAGTGATGTTAGCTGTATAAGCGACATCCCGATGGATACATTGACTGGCTGGCCGATGGTACTTACCAGTGATGTTAGCTGTATAAGCGACATCCCTATGGCTACATTGACTGGCTGATGGTACTTACCAGTGATGTCAGCTGTAAAAGCGACATCCCTATGGCTACATTGACGGGCTGGCCGATGGTACTTACCAGTGATGTCAGCTGTAAAAGCGACATCCCTATGGCTACATTGACTGGCCGATGGTACTTACCAGTGATGTTAGCTGTATAAGCGACATCCCTATGGCTACATTGACTGGCTGGCCGATGGTACTTACCAGTGATGTTAGCTGTATAAGCGACATCCCTATGGCTACATTGACTGGCTGGCCGATGGTACTAACCAGTGATGTTAGCTGTATAAGCGACATCCCGATGGATACATTGACTGGCTGGCCGATGGTACTTACCAGTGATGTTAGCTGTATAAGCGACATCCCTATGGCTACATTGACTGGCCGATGGTACTAACCAGTGATGTTAGCTGTATAAGCGACATCCCCATGGATACATTGACTGGCTGACCGATGCTACTTACCAGTGATGTTAGCTGTAAAAGCGACATCCCTATGGCTACATTGACTGGCCGATGGTACTTACCAGTGATGTTAGCTATAAAAGCGACATCCCTATGGCTACATTGACTGGCCGATGGTACTAACCAGTGATGTTAGCTGTATAAGCGACATCCCCATGGATACATTGACTGGCTGGCCGATGGTACTTACCAGTGATGTTAGCTGTATAAGCGACATCCCTATGGCTACATTGACTGGCTGGCCGATGGTACTTACCAGTGATGTCAGCTGTAAAAGCGACATCCCTATGGCTACATTGACTGGCCGATGGTACTTACCAGTGATGTTAGCTGTATAAGCGACATCCCTATGGCTACATTGACTGGCTGGCCGATGGTACTAACCAGTGATGTCAGCTGTATAAGCGTCATCCCTATGGATACATTGACTGGCTGATGGTACTTACCAGTGATGTTAGCTGTATAAGCGACATCCCTATGGCTACATTGACTGGCCGATGGTACTTACCAGTGATGTTAGCTATAAAAGCGACATCCCTATGGCTACATTGACTGGCCGATGGTACTAACCAGTGATGTTAGCTGTATAAGCGACATCCCCATGGATACATTGACTGGCTGGCCGATGGTACTTACCAGTGATGTTAGCTGTATAAGCGACATCCCTATGGCTACATTGACTGGCTGGCCGATGGTACTTACCAGTGATGTTAGCTGTATAAGCGACATCCCTATGGCTACATTGACTGGCTGATGGTACTAACCAGTGATGTTAGCTGTATAAGCGACATCCCTATGGCTACATTGACTGGCTGGCCGATGGTACTTACCAGTGATGTTAGCTGTATAAGCGACATCCCTATGGCTACATTGACTGGCCGATGGTACTAACCAGTGATGTTAGCTGTATAAGCGACATCCCCATGGATACATTGACTGGCTGGCCGATGGTACTTACCAGTGATGTCAGCTGTAAAAGCGACATCCCTATGGCTACATTGACTGACCGATGGTACTTACCAGTGATGTTAGCTATAAAAGCGACATCCCTATGGCTACATTGACTGGCCGATGGTACTAACCAGTGATGTTAGCTGTATAAGCGACATCCCTATGGCTACATTGACTGGCTGGCCGATGGTACTTACCAGTGATGTTAGCTGTATAAGCGACATCCCTATGGCTACATTGACTGGCTGGCCGATGGTACTAACCAGTGATGTTAGCTGTATAAGCGACATCCCGATGGATACATTGACTGGCTGGCCGATGGTACTTACCAGTGATGTTAGCTGTATAAGCGACATCCCTATGGCTACATTGACTGGCCGATGGTACTAACCAGTGATGTTAGCTGTATAAGCGACATCCCCATGGATACATTGACTGGCTGACCGATGGTACTTACCAGTGATGTTAGCTGTATAAGCGACATCCCTATGGCTACACTGACTGGCTGGCCGATGGTACTTACCAGTGATGTTAGCTGTATAAGCGACATCCCTATGGCTACATTGACTGGCCGATGGTACTAACCAGTGATGTTAGCTGTATAAGCGACATCCCCATGGATACATTGACTGGCTGACCGATGGTACTTACCAGTGATGTTAGCTGTATAAGCGACATCCCCATGGATACATTGACTGACTGGCTGATGGTACTTACCAGTGATGTTAGCTGTATAAGCGACATCCCTATGGCTACATTGACTGGCCGATGGTACTTACCAGTGATGTTAGCTGTATAAGCGACATCCCTATGGATACATTGACTGGCCGATGGTACTAACCAGTGTTGTTAGCTGTATAAGCGACATCCCTATGGATACATTGACTGGCTGGCCGATGGTACTTACCAGTGATGTCAGCTGTAAAAGCGACATCCCTATGGCTACATTGACTGGCCGATGGTACTTACCAGTGATGTTAGCTATAAAAGCGACATCCCTATGGCTACATTGACTGGCCGATGGTACTAACCAGTGATGTTAGCTGTATAAGCGACATCCCCATGGATACATTGACTGGCTGGCCGATGGTACTTACCAGTGATGTTAGCTGTATAAGCGACATCCCTATGGCTACATTGACTGGCTGGCCGATGGTACTTACCAGTGATGTTAGCTGTAAAAGCGACATCCCTATGGCTACATTGACTGGCCGATGGTACTAACCAGTGATGTTAGCTGTATAAGCGACATCCCTATGGCTACATTGACGGGCTGGCCGATGGTACTTACCAGTGATGTCAGCTGTAAAAGCGACATCCCTATGGCTACATTGACTGGCCGATGGTACTTACCAGTGATGTTAGCTGTATAAGCGACATCCCTATGGCTACATTGACTGGCTGGCCGATGGTACTAACCAGTGATGTCAGCTGTATAAGCGTCATCCCTATGGATACATTGACTGGCTGATGGTACTTACCAGTGATGTTAGCTGTATAAGCGACATCCCTATGGCTACATTGACTGGCCGATGGTACTTACCAGTGATGTTAGCTGTATAAGCGACATCCCTATGGATACATTGACTGGCCGATGGTACTAACCAGTGATGTTAGCTGTATAAGCGACATCCCCATGGATACATTGACTGGCTGGCCGATGGTACTTACCAGTGATGTCAGCTGTAAAAGCGACATCCCTATGGCTACATTGGCTGGCCGATGGTACTTACCAGTGATGTTAGCTATAAAAGCGACATCGCTATGGCTACATTGACTGGCCGATGGTACTAACCAGTGATGTTAGCTGTATAAGCGACATCCCCATGGATACATTGACTGGCTGGCCGATGGTACTTACCAGTGATGTTAGCTGTATAAGCGACATCCCTATGGCTACATTGACTGGCTGGCCGATGGTGCTTACCAGTGATGTTAGCTGTATAAGCGACATCCCTATGGCTACATTGACTGGCCGATGGTACTAACCAGTGATGTTAGCTGTATAAGCGACATCCCTATGGCTACATTGACTGGCTGGCCGATGGTACTTACCAGTGATGTTAGCTGTATAAGCGACATCCCTATGGCTACATTGACTGGCCGATGGTACTAACCAGTGATGTTAGCTGTATAAGCGACATCCCCATAGATACATTGACTGACTGGCCGATGGTACTTACCAGTGATGTCAGCTGTAAAAGCGACATCCCTATGGCTACATTGACTGGCCGATGGTACTTACCAGTGATGTTAGCTATAAAAGCGACATCCCTATGGCTACATTGACTGGCCGATGGTACTAACCAGTGATGTTAGCTGTATAAGCGACATCCCTATGGCTACATTGACTGGCTGGCCGATGGTACTTACCAGTGATGTTAGCTGTATAAGCGACATCCCTATGGCTACATTGACTGGCTGGCTGATGGTACTAACCAGTGATGTTAGCTGTATAAGCGACATCCCGATGGATACATTGACTGGCTGGCCGATGGTACTTACCAGTGATGTTAGCTGTATAAGCGACATCCCTATGGCTACATTGACTGGCCGATGGTACTAACCAGTGATGTTAGCTGTATAAGCGACATCCCCATGGATACATTGACTGGCTGACCGATGGTACTTACCAGTGATGTTAGCTGTATAAGCGACATCCCTATGGCTACATTGACGGGCTGGCCGATGGTACTTACCAGTGATGTCAGCTGTAAAAGCGACATCCCTATGGCTACATTGACGGGCTGGCCGATGGTACTTACCAGTGATGTCAGCTGTAAAAGCGACATCCCTATGGCTACATTGACTGGCCAATGGTACTTACCAGTGATGTTAGCTGTATAAGCGACATCCCTATGGCTACATTGACTGGCTGGCCGATGGTACTAACCAGTGATGTCAGCTGTATAAGCGTCATCCCTATGGATACATTGACTGGCTGATGGTACTTACCAGTGATGTTAGCTGTATAAGCGACATCCCTATGGCTACATTGACTGGCCGATGGTACTTACCAGTGATGTTAGCTGTATAAGCGACATCCCTATGGATACATTGACTGGCCGATGGTACTAACCAGTGATGTTAGCTGTATAAGCGACATCCCCATGGATACATTGACTGGCTGGCCGATGGTACTAACCAGTGATGTCAGCTGTATAAGCGTCATCCCTATGGATACATTGACTGGCCGATGGTACTTACCAGTGATGTTAGCTATAAAAGCGACATCCCTATGGCTACATTGACTGGCCGATGGTACTAACCAGTGATGTTAGCTGTATAAGCGACATCCCCATGGATACATTGACTGGCTGGCCGATGGTACTTACCAGTGATGTTAGCTGTATAAGCGACATCCCTATGGCTACATTGACTGGCCAATGGTACTTACCAGTGATGTTAGCTGTATAAGCGACATCCCTATGGCTACATTGACTGGCTGGCCGATGGTACTAACCAGTGATGTCAGCTGTATAAGCGTCATCCCTATGGATACATTGACTGGCTGATGGTACTTACCAGTGATGTTAGCTATAAAAGCGACATCCCTATGGCTACATTGACTGGCCGATGGTACTAACCAGTGATGTTAGCTGTATAAGCGACATCCCCATGGATACATTGACTGGCTGGCCGATGGTACTTACCAGTGATGTTAGCTGTATAAGCGACATCCCTATGGCTACATTGACTGGCCAATGGTACTTACCAGTGATGTTAGCTGTATAAGCGACATCCCTATGGCTACATTGACTGGCTGGCCGATGGTACTAACCAGTGATGTCAGCTGTATAAGCGTCATCCCTATGGATACATTGACTGGCTGATGGTACTTACCAGTGATGTTAGCTGTATAAGCGACATCCCTATGGCTACATTGACTGGCCGATGGTACTTACCAGTGATGTTAGCTGTATAAGCGACATCCCTATGGATACATTGACTGGCCGATGGTACTAACCAGTGATGTTAGCTGTATAAGCGACATCCCCATGGATACATTGACTGGCTGGCCGATGGTACTAACCAGTGATGTCAGCTGTATAAGCGTCATCCCTATGGATACATTGACTGGCCGATGGTACTTACCAGTGATGTTAGCTATAAAAGCGACATCCCTATGGCTACATTGACTGGCCGATGGTACTAACCAGTGATGTTAGCTGTATAAGCGACATCCCCATGGATACATTGACTGGCTGGCCGATGGTACTTACCAGTGATGTTAGCTGTATAAGCGACATCCCTATGGCTACATTGACTGGCTGGCCGATGGTACTTACCAGTGATGTTAGCTGTATAAGCGACATCCCCATGGATACATTGACTGGCCGATGGTACTAACCAGTGATGTTAGCTGTATAAGCGACATCCCTATGGCTACATTGACTGGCTGGCCGATGGTACTTACCAGTGATGTTAGCTGTATAAGCGACATCCCTATGGCTACATTGACTGGCCGATGGTACTAACCAGTGATGTTAGCTGTATAAGCGACATCCCCATGGATACATTGACTGGCTGGCCGATGGTACTTACCAGTGATGTCAGCTGTAAAAGCGACATCCCTATGGCTACATTGACTGGCCGATGGTACTTACCAGTGATGTTAGCTATAAAAGCGACATCCCCATGGATACATTGACTGGCCGATGGTACTAACCAGTGATGTTAGCTGTATAAGCGACATCCCTATGGCTACATTGACTGGCTGGCCGATGGTACTTACCAGTGATGTTAGCTGTATAAGCGACATCCCTATGGCTACATTGACTGGCTGGCCGATGGTACTAACCAGTGATGTTAGCTGTATAAGCGACATCCCGATGGATACATTGACTGGCTGGCCGACGGTACTTACCAGTGATGTTAGCTGTATAAGCGACATCCCTATGGCTACATTGACTGGCCGATGGTACTAACCAGTGATGTTAGCTGTATAAGCGACATCCCCATGGATACATTGACTGGCTGACCGATGGTACTTACCAGTGATGTTAGCTGTATAAGCGACATCCCTATGGCTACACTGACTGGCTGGCCGATGGTACTTACCAGTGATGTTAGCTGTATAAGCGACATCCCTATGGCTACATTGACTGGCCGATGGTACTTACCAGTGATGTTAGCTGTAAAAGCGACATCCCTATGGCTACATTGACTGGCCGATGGTACTTACCAGTGATGTTAGCTGTATAAGCGACATCCCTATGGCTACATTGACTGGCTGGCCGATGGTACTAACCAGTGATGTCAGCTGTATAAGCGTCATCCCTATGGATACATTGACTGGCTGATGGTACTTACCAGTGATGTTAGCTGTATAAGCGACATCCCTATGGCTACATTGACTGGCCGATGGTACTTACCAGTGATGTTAGCTGTATAAGCGACATCCCTATGGATACATTGACTGGCCGATGGTACTAACCAGTGATGTTAGCTGTATAAGCGACATCCCCATGGATACATTGACTGGCTGGCCGATGGTACTTACCAGTGATGTCAGCTGTAAAAGCGACATCCCTATGGCTACATTGGCTGGCCGATGGTACTTACCAGTGATGTTAGCTATAAAAGCGACATCGCTATGGCTACATTGACTGGCCGATGGTACTAACCAGTGATGTTAGCTGTATAAGCGACATCCCCATGGATACATTGACTGGCTGGCCGATGGTACTTACCAGTGATGTTAGCTGTATAAGCGACATCCCTATGGCTACATTGACTGGCTGGCCGATGGTGCTTACCAGTGATGTTAGCTGTATAAGCGACATCCCTATGGCTACATTGACTGGCCGATGGTACTAACCAGTGATGTTAGCTGTATAAGCGACATCCCTATGGCTACATTGACTGGCTGGCCGATGGTACTTACCAGTGATGTTAGCTGTATAAGCGACATCCCTATGGCTACATTGACTGGCCGATGGTACTAACCAGTGATGTTAGCTGTATAAGCGACATCCCCATAGATACATTGACTGACTGGCCGATGGTACTTACCAGTGATGTCAGCTGTAAAAGCGACATCCCTATGGCTACATTGACTGGCCGATGGTACTTACCAGTGATGTTAGCTATAAAAGCGACATCCCTATGGCTACATTGACTGGCCGATGGTACTAACCAGTGATGTTAGCTGTATAAGCGACATCCCTATGGCTACATTGACTGGCTGGCCGATGGTACTTACCAGTGATGTTAGCTGTATAAGCGACATCCCTATGGCTACATTGACTGGCTGGCTGATGGTACTAACCAGTGATGTTAGCTGTATAAGCGACATCCCGATGGATACATTGACTGGCTGGCCGATGGTACTTACCAGTGATGTTAGCTGTATAAGCGACATCCCTATGGCTACATTGACTGGCCGATGGTACTAACCAGTGATGTTAGCTGTATAAGCGACATCCCCATGGATACATTGACTGGCTGACCGATGGTACTTACCAGTGATGTTAGCTGTATAAGCGACATCCCTATGGCTACATTGACGGGCTGGCCGATGGTACTTACCAGTGATGTCAGCTGTAAAAGCGACATCCCTATGGCTACATTGACGGGCTGGCCGATGGTACTTACCAGTGATGTCAGCTGTAAAAGCGACATCCCTATGGCTACATTGACTGGCCAATGGTACTTACCAGTGATGTTAGCTGTATAAGCGACATCCCTATGGCTACATTGACTGGCTGGCCGATGGTACTAACCAGTGATGTCAGCTGTATAAGCGTCATCCCTATGGATACATTGACTGGCTGATGGTACTTACCAGTGATGTTAGCTGTATAAGCGACATCCCTATGGCTACATTGACTGGCCGATGGTACTTACCAGTGATGTTAGCTGTATAAGCGACATCCCTATGGATACATTGACTGGCCGATGGTACTAACCAGTGATGTTAGCTGTATAAGCGACATCCCCATGGATACATTGACTGGCTGGCCGATGGTACTAACCAGTGATGTCAGCTGTATAAGCGTCATCCCTATGGATACATTGACTGGCCGATGGTACTTACCAGTGATGTTAGCTATAAAAGCGACATCCCTATGGCTACATTGACTGGCCGATGGTACTAACCAGTGATGTTAGCTGTATAAGCGACATCCCCATGGATACATTGACTGGCTGGCCGATGGTACTTACCAGTGATGTTAGCTGTATAAGCGACATCCCTATGGCTACATTGACTGGCCAATGGTACTTACCAGTGATGTTAGCTGTATAAGCGACATCCCTATGGCTACATTGACTGGCTGGCCGATGGTACTAACCAGTGATGTCAGCTGTATAAGCGTCATCCCTATGGATACATTGACTGGCTGATGGTACTTACCAGTGATGTTAGCTATAAAAGCGACATCCCTATGGCTACATTGACTGGCCGATGGTACTAACCAGTGATGTTAGCTGTATAAGCGACATCCCCATGGATACATTGACTGGCTGGCCGATGGTACTTACCAGTGATGTTAGCTGTATAAGCGACATCCCTATGGCTACATTGACTGGCCAATGGTACTTACCAGTGATGTTAGCTGTATAAGCGACATCCCTATGGCTACATTGACTGGCTGGCCGATGGTACTAACCAGTGATGTCAGCTGTATAAGCGTCATCCCTATGGATACATTGACTGGCTGATGGTACTTACCAGTGATGTTAGCTGTATAAGCGACATCCCTATGGCTACATTGACTGGCCGATGGTACTTACCAGTGATGTTAGCTGTATAAGCGACATCCCTATGGATACATTGACTGGCCGATGGTACTAACCAGTGATGTTAGCTGTATAAGCGACATCCCCATGGATACATTGACTGGCTGGCCGATGGTACTAACCAGTGATGTCAGCTGTATAAGCGTCATCCCTATGGATACATTGACTGGCCGATGGTACTTACCAGTGATGTTAGCTATAAAAGCGACATCCCTATGGCTACATTGACTGGCCGATGGTACTAACCAGTGATGTTAGCTGTATAAGCGACATCCCCATGGATACATTGACTGGCTGGCCGATGGTACTTACCAGTGATGTTAGCTGTATAAGCGACATCCCTATGGCTACATTGACTGGCTGGCCGATGGTACTTACCAGTGATGTTAGCTGTATAAGCGACATCCCCATGGATACATTGACTGGCCGATGGTACTAACCAGTGATGTTAGCTGTATAAGCGACATCCCTATGGCTACATTGACTGGCTGGCCGATGGTACTTACCAGTGATGTTAGCTGTATAAGCGACATCCCTATGGCTACATTGACTGGCCGATGGTACTAACCAGTGATGTTAGCTGTAAAAGCGACATCCCCATGGATACATTGACTGGCTGGCCGATGGTACTTACCAGTGATGTCAGCTGTAAAAGCGACATCCCTATGGCTACATTGACTGGCCGATGGTACTTACCAGTGATGTTAGCTATAAAAGCGACATCCCCATGGATACATTGACTGGCCGATGGTACTAACCAGTGATGTTAGCTGTATAAGCGACATCCCTATGGCTACATTGACTGGCTGGCCGATGGTACTTACCAGTGATGTTAGCTGTATAAGCGACATCCCTATGGCTACATTGACTGGCCGATGGTACTAACCAGTGATGTTAGCTGTATAAGCGACATCCCGATGGATACATTGACTGGCTGGCCGATGGTACTAACCAGTGATGTTAGCTGTATAAGCGACATCCCGATGGATACATTGACTGGCTGGCCGACGGTACTTACCAGTGATGTTAGCTGTATAAGCGACATCCCTATGGCTACATTGACTGGCCGATGGTACTAACCAGTGATGTTAGCTGTATAAGCGACATCCCCATGGATACATTGACTGGCTGACCGATGGTACTTACCAGTGATGTTAGCTGTATAAGCGACATCCCTATGGCTACACTGACTGGCTGGCCGATGGTACTTACCAGTGATGTTAGCTGTATAAGCGACATCCCTATGGCTACATTGACTGGCCGATGGTACTAACCAGTGATGTTAGCTGTATAAGCGACATCCCCATGGATACATTGACTGGCTGACCGATGGTACTTACCAGTGATGTTAGCTGTATAAGCGACATCCCTATGGCTACACTGACTGGCTGGTTCAATGTACTGACAGGGATGGTGGTGTTAGCAGCTTTGTCGATGACGTATTTGTACAGAGCATCAAATAGCTGACACTGAGCTGAAATAATGAAGGGTATCTACTTTGATCAAACTTTATAACAAGATGCGCTGCATGGCATATAGTTAAACGACGTTGTCAGCAACATATTGTCCTGCTATGACCTTGCTGTAACCTTAACTTCAATGAAGTTTTCTGAGGGCGAAAAATATAATCGAGTGAAAATAGTTTGTTGAAACTTTAGCATAGATGAAGTCAATCCTGTAATTGCCTGACTTCCCTTGACCCCTTTAAACAGGTTTGCCATATCCAAAACCCGTTTCTCTCATATCAATACAATAATCTTAATTCGTCAAATCCGAATTTATTATACAGTGTTGGACCCAGATTTAAGCCCAGAGTAAGACCAGAGTATGCATAATGTTCTTCAGTTTAAGAGTTGAGGAAACTATACAACAACAATATCGTTTGGCAATTGAACTAAATCTTACATAAAAAACTTATTTCGATTCACACATAAACGCAATCTTGCTTCGGGGGTAATCATTAAGTAACTGTATGAAAGGTAATAATAATCGCAATCATTGCAGGGATGACGTCGTGACCCTACACCCAGTAATCAGTGATAGGATCAGCGATGACATCAGTTAACGTCCACCAATAGCACTAACATGTTGGAAGTTGTTTATGGATAACACTTACCAACAGCACATATTGCCAGGAGCCCAACAAACGTTCCCGTGGACATCATGTGCATCTATGTGAATGGAGGTCTGCCTGTTTGTAAGCGCTGCTTCAGTTGCGGAATATATTGTCGAGTTACAATACATAATGACGATGATTGTTTCCTGTATATTAGCACAAAGGTCATGGTCACGTACTTTACAAAATGACGTTTGCTTTGGAGGCTGACGCGAATACCATGACCATCCTGGATAAAGTTACACGCCATTGAGCACTTATTCCCATGCGGCTGCATTCAACTGGCTCTGTCTTGCCCATGTTATATAGGTTGTTTTCCCATGTTATATAGGTTGTTTTCCCATGTTATATAGGTTGTTTTCCCATATCCTTCGTTTCCCGTTACGATATTAACCCAACCTGTTAGCCCTTATTTGAGATGAAGCCACTTTACCATGGTCAGGTTACAATGACGTTTACTGAACGAGAAATGTCTATACGCTGAGATGAAGGCTCTGAACATATCATGTAACAGACATACGCAGTGTCAACAAATATGTTAACAGTCCATAAACTATGATTCAGAAATAAATAAAGACTTTGACTGTTTCTGTCTCGTTTTAAGGCATGGGCCGGATGATGTAAATATTTGATACATTCAATCTTAGCATGCCCTTGGATTAGGAAAATGAATAATTTTTTATCAAAGATGCCTCATCAATAACGATAGTTTTTGATTGACATAATATACATACCATGTCTTTCATTGCCTGACTATCGTCCTCTTTCTATTGTTACCATGTGATTTTCAAACTGAAACGTAAAGTGAACCCAGAAATCGTTAAATACAGAATTAAATTGTGAAAATCAGTCAATGACCACACACTATCAATATGTTACTTTAGGTTTATTATACAAAAAGGCAATAAAATGGATAAAGACATGGCAGCAGTTATGGGTAGCAGGTCCTAACATTGACCTAACACTCATGAATATTCAGAATACTGTCATTGTTGATTGTCTTGAAAGAGGCCTGCCTCCGTGCCTGAATCTAGAATAGTGCTGGAAACTGGTAGTAAGTCGGTGTTTACAAATAGGTATCCAATCCGCACTTGGCAAGTAGATGAGCAACAAGTTCTCGAATCGCCCTATCCTCGCTCATTTTGGTGAAGACAGTCTGACTTCAAGAAACTCTTCAATCACAAAACTTTACGAACGACCAAGCCTGCCCAATGCATATGTACAACAAGGACCAGCTACCTCTAATGCTACTGAGAAAACTATTCTGGACAGGTTCGTTCAGATAAGTCGGGTTTAAAACCGCTTTGAACAGATTTTTAGTTATATCTTGGTGAGTCAGCATGATATGGGAGGAAGCCCAAATTGATTCAGGCCTCACCACTTCAGTGTAAACCTCGGGGACGGGTATATGCTGACAAATCTGGGATAGCCAGGTCGGATATCAAATTCGAACTTACAATCACCGAACTATTGCACTTAGGAGCCGCAACTCTGCATTTTGAATGGCGGTGTTTTAGACGAAATGATCACCATTGCTCCTTTAAGCATTTCAGAAAGAAAATACAACATGAGTACATAGATTATTTATCTTATAAATTTTAATTGTTTATCTTAAAAACTCTTATAATCCTTAAAACGGCATCTAAAGCATAATCATACGTATAGTTGTTGCCGAAGAATAGATATAGCACTAAACCTTCTTTTTGTCTATCATCTGATCCATAACCTTCACCACAAACATAAAGTGCAAATACTCAAACAAAATGTTCACACATGAACAAAATATCACTTTGCTATTTTAGGAGTTACATCTGAGTATGTTAAAGTATGGTAACAACTCTGTGAAGTGGCATTGTCATGTTTTGAGTAGATGACAGATTTACTTTTATCGATAATCACCTTTACAAAAGTATGTGGCCAGTCAAATTAAAACGTAGTTTTAACCAAGACACTTTAATCAAATGTATAAAAGCATTAAGAGTATATAGCACGATAATTACTAGACACAGATAATTAAATGGAACTGTCACTGTATGGAACTTTCCAGTGCCTGGGTAGGTTGTACATGACGGGACAACAGCGTGTTTACGTATCTCTCACGCATTTTCACCACATCGGAACCAGCTTTCATGTGAGGATAGCTCATCATCCCTGATACCCTGCCTAGCCCAGGGGTCGGGATGGGGTTTGGTACGGTATAGGTATATGGTAAAGCATAGGTCATTCTGGTCGGATATTTATTATTGTATATTTATATGGTATATCATAGGTCATTTTTATATTTTAGGTGCTTGGGTTCTTTGAATGAATGTAAACCATGGTTTACATGGGATGGACCTTTCGGAGCTCCGAGCCTAGGGATTTAACTGACCATTTCATCTATTTAACATCGGATCCGAGCGGTCTGATCCTTAAATGCCACTGCAAATTATGTTTTCTTTCACCTGTATTGTTTAAGCTATTTACTTGCTTTTGCAAATTGTATTCAGGAGCTGTTATCAGGGAGCACAGAGCGGCCGAGAAACGAACATTTATGAAAGCTATGTAAATATACTATTGTAGTCAGTAAATTTGGAGAAGAGTGAGTGAGTGAGTGAGTGAGTTGGGTTAAACGCAGCTTTTAACAGTATTCCAGTTATATCGCGGCGTGTCAGCTTAATGTGGGAGGAAAGCCCGAAACGATGCAGGTCTCAGACGTTTACCACTTCAGTGAAACCCACGAGCACGGGCATGGTGCTGACAAACCTAGAAACATAATCGGGGCGAACCGGGATTCGAACCCACGTTGCGTGAACAAGGGACGCAACTCTGCACAGCGAATCGCAGCGGCTTAGATGACTGGGCCACCCGTGCCCCCCAATTTGGAGAAGAAGATTCTGTGAAAGGTGAATAGTAATCTCTACTAATCTCTACTGATCTACGATAGGCCACCTATACTACCCAGATGAAACAACTTCGTCGGTTCGTTGGTGGCTAAAATCGAAACATAGCCCGTGGATGTCTCAACCCAGCGAATACACAACGTTGTAGGTCAATTGTGGGAATGTTGCGTTGTAAAATAACATTGTGATTACGTAGATTACATTTTACAACCACCGGTATTGGTCTGAAGACGTCACATAGCCAGTTGTTTACTGCCGGCGTCCCGCTCGCGGTCCGACAAGGCGTATGAGTTGTTTATACCTCAATCCAAGCCAACACACAACGTTGTAGCTAGGTTGTGGGAATGCTAAGTATCTGTCCGTTGGTGGCTAAAGTCGGTACAAAGTCAGTGGCTTATTGTCGGTGGCTCTCTCGCGGCCCGCCACCGTGTACAAGGTGTGCGTGCATGCGTGCGTGCGTGCGTGCGTGCGTGCGTGCGAGTGTTAATATATATTTTCCCTCCATACACTAGTTTAGCTAGCCAAAATATAAATATAAATATAAAAAACCACAAACAGATAAACAGCATAATAACTGAAAAACGCTAACGATATTTTCAAGATGTTTTTTTCGTGATTCAATACAAAAATATATTACTTTAGTATTCTAATTTTCCTTTTTATACAAATAATTCCATGTATCTTTTTAAAGCACGGTCCTATTTTAGTATGGGGAGATTTACATGAAATAAACAATCGCGTACGTTTGCCTTTACAATTATATGTATGTAGATCTTCCAATTAAGGTAAGACATTTATACAGAATACAGTTTTAAGTCGCTTTGATTTGGAAGATAAATACAAAAAAATTGAAAAAAGTCGCTTTGATTTGGAAGATAAATACAAAAAAACTGAAAAAAGGTGTTATTTCATGGAAGTTTGCATCGGCAGCAAATTCAACAAAACTCTATTTTCGATCACGCTAACGTGGTATCGTCGTTTTCACTTGGGTTTGAATTGTTGTGGCGGGGAGCGATTTCGGGGATTGTTTAATGGGGGAAGCAAAGTTATTATTTGTTTGTAAACAAATTAATAGTTCCTTGCGGTCAAACTATAGTAATGTGTGATGCATGTTACGTCAGGAACGGGCTCGAGCGTTGCGGCTTCGGGTCACGGTTGCGAGATCAACTGGGGCCGGGATAGACTGGTACCCAGTCCTCCGCTCAACTGCAACTTGTAGTGCGGGGATAAGCGCAAACACTCTAGGGCAGGCAAACCAGTCTAATGACCGCGAGCACTTCGCGGAAGGGCTATCGCTGTGAGGAGCTTGTCAATGCCCGTGATGTCGCGAACATTCACAAACTGTGGTCACATTATCAGCAAGCGGGCCAAGCCTGCCAAGACTTATAAAGTGCTGGCGATTCTATTGAGGTTTAATTATGATGATCTATAACCATAGCATGTCCAACAGAGAACACGTAAATAGTTTTATTCTAATCGTAAACAGTGCTTCGAGGAGTGGGACTCGCTGTCCAGTCTCATTACTTATTCATTCAGGTATTATAACAATTTCGTATTTCTACTTAATACATTATTTTTACTAAATAGCAAATAGGTACTCTTCCCAAAGCCATGTAGCGTTGAGCAATGTGTTCAGCGACTGTTGTAACGGGGTTTATTGTGTAATGTATAATGACCCACATAAATTGTTCCTAGTTGTTCAGTGGTCCATTGTGGTCTAGTGGTTAGGATTCCTGGCTTTCACCCAGGCGGCCCGGGTTCGATTCCCGGCAATGGAACAAAGTTTTTGTTTAATATTAATGTGAAATATATGTGTAAGATATCCTGAACTATTGTATGTGTTGATATATTTATAATTACTATAATATTTCGTAATTTATGTCATTGAAATCCGAATACGGCTGGATAAGACTTACACTGTCCTAATTATACACTTAAAAGAAACACAAAATTCCGTTAACTTTCATTATGACTAGCATGTAAAAGAAACCATAAGAATAGACACATGCAACATTTAAACACAATATGTAATAGTCAACATTAATTTGTCTTTACAATCAATTACAACAAAGACATTGATGACTTTTCATGTACAGTACAGACTCACAAAATGCCTTTGCATTGCACGCGTATATGTGACAGGACTATCAACATCAACGTTACACACCACACATATTTAAAGAAATAGTAAAAAAACACCAAAAAACATGATCGTAGGGATCATGTTGCATTCCATATCATACGTTAACAATACACGCATATATGCATATCATGGAATATGAAAATAAAACACAGAAACAAAATCCAGAAAGTAATGAGGTAAAAATCATCCGTCTCCTACCTTAAAGAGGAAAAAAAGTCTGCTGTGAAACAGGGACCGACAAAAATATCTTCATTTTTGGGGGGGGGGGTTTTCTACAAAGAAGAATTAATCAATCTACGTAATGGATCTATAGTTCAATTATTTCAGCTAATTATAACGGTTATATGGTGGCTTGCAACGTGTATGTGAAGTTCTAATTAAAACAATACAATAAAATATGCTTTGTTACTATCAAACAAGACACTTTCTCTATAATATGTGGCCTTTCATATCAGTTTACCTTGTATTTGAGGGTTCGAAACCCGCTGACGCTTAATTACTATTTTTTCATTTCCAGAAATCAACAACCTCCAATAACCCTTTCACACTGAAATTGTGAGATAAAGATATTAATACTTTTGTATTGCCCCTATAGTTTATGTGTATTATTTGTTGTCGTTTCCCCATGTCACTTTGTCCCTTTCCCGTTACCATGGACACAAAGACGTGGGGAGCATAACTATTTGAAGCGCACATAAAATATGTAACTAACTTGCAATTTCGGATATATTACGTTCTTCAGCGAACCAAACAGACTGGTGTATGAGATACATTTAGAGACTATGTTTACGCATCTTAATTATGTAAGTTTAATAACCTAAAATCTTAAAGCCTAATCAATTATAAAAATTATAAAACTGTTGTAAAATCTCATCTTACCATCAGGTTGTGAGATACCCTCCGTCCACCTCCCCCCTTACCGAGGCAAGGTAGTTAACTGACTGTAAAAGTCCAGTTTCCAAAATCTTCCCGAGGCATTGGGAGTTAGCTGACTGTAAAAGTCCCGTTTCTACCCGCGCAAAACTGGGCTGGAATTCCTGAGCTGGATCGTAGCGCCACCAGTGGCTATTACGAGTTATGTCCCTTTTTTGGTCCCTCCTACTGACCAATCAGATTCCACGTCTCATATCACTTGCATGTGCTTCGAAGAAACTGGCGGCGCCTAGTGAAGACGATCTGATCGATCGTCAACATCTGTACTTTAATAATACGGGTCTGACTTCGCGAAGTGCATCAAATCACGTGAGCACATTGATTAAAAACAAGAAAAGAATTTGAATACATATGTTGACGCTAAATTGACGGTACACATGCTTCGCGAATCCTGCAATCGACCGAAATCTGCACAGCAGTTTAGGAAACGGATCTTAACTTCGTTTCGCGATTTTGATTGGACTATACATATACTCGTTAGTCCAGCCAAAATATAATAATTTCCACAAGCATTCTAGTTTATCTCGGCAAGGGAGGAAACTGGACTTTTATAGGCAGTTAACTCCCTTGCCTCGGGAAGATGAGTTTCCTAGGGAAACTGGACTTTTATAGTCAGTTATCTCCATTGCCTCGGGAAGATTTCCACCTACTTGAATATGAATTAATAACCTGTTGTTTTGACAGTTTCAATAACTTGATGTGAGGTGAACTCATTGTCAACAGAGCTGAAACGTTCATGTCCAAGTTCATTGAACGTCTTGTGAGATCCTTTTACTTCGTAGAGCCCATCTATTGCTCCAGTTAAAAACCCGGTACGTTAACGCATCTTGTCTAAAACATGATAAACGTTTATAAATTCAGGCAATACTACCCATTTGTCTGACGGTAGGAGGCTGACACTCCATATCACCACTCATAGAACCTGTAGGAGAAAACTTGCGTAAACCTAAGAAATACCTCATGGTACGGTTTGAAACAGCGTTAACACTCGATGTATCATACGTACCCCAAATGCCTAAGAAATACCTCATGGTACGGTTTGAAACAGCATTAACACTCGATGTATCATACGTACCCCAAATACCTAAGAAATACCTCATGGTACGGTTTGAAACAGCATTAACACTCGATGTATCATACGTACCCCAAATACCTAAGAAATACCTCATGGTACGGTTTGAAACAGCATTAACACTCGATGTATCATACGTACCCCAAATACCTAAGAAATACCTCATGGTACGGTTTGAAACAGCATTAACACTCGATGTATCATACGTACCCCAAATGCCTAAGAAATACCTCATGGTACGGTTTGAAACAGCATTAACACTCGATGTATCATACGTACCCCAAATACCTAAGAAATACCTCATGGTACGGTTTGAAACAGCATTAACACTCGATGTATCATACGTACCCCAAATGCCTAAGAAATACCTCATGGTACGGTTTGAAACAGCATTAACACTCGATGTATCATACGTACCCCAAATGCCTAAGAAATACCTCATGGTACGGTTTGAAACAGCATTAACACTCGATGTATCATACGTACCCCAAATGCCTAAGAAATACCTCATGGTACGGTTTGAAACAGCATTAACACTCGATGTATCATACGTACCCCAAATACCTAAGAAATACCTCATGGTACGGTTTGAAACAGCATTAACACTCGATGTATCATACGTACCCCAAATGCCTAAGAAATACCTCATGGTACGGTTTGAAACAGCATTAACACTCGATGTATCATACGTACCCCAAATACCTAAGAAATACCTCATGGTACGGTTTGAAACAGCATTAACACTCGATGTATCATACGTACCCCAAATGCCTAAGAAATACCTCATGGTACGGTGTGAAACAGCATTAACACTCGATGTATCATACGTACCCAAAATACCTAAGAAATACCTCATGGTACGGTTTGAAACAGCGTTAACACTCGATGTATCATACGTACCCCAAATGCTGGAGTCGTAATCTAACACCGACCAGACCATAGAATCCCACAGCCTTGTTAACGTTTGATACGACATGTACCCTAAAAGTTTAGACTTTGCGATTAGTAACCTCAAAGCTCTGCTTGCCGAAATAGCAGCTGCTTTTGCCATGCGTGAATAGCCTAGGTGTTGCAATTGTCTAAAAGTTCAAAGAAATCTATACCAGATCTAAAAACTTCAGTTGTTCATGTAACAGGCGGTCCTCTAAAATCGATAATGTTGGACTTAGCTGCATTTACAGTCATTGCCAACACACCAACTTGTCAGACAGCCTAACATAAATTAAGGTTATTTTCAGATTCAGAAGAACATCATCTGCATAGGTGAGAATGCTAACCTTGCCATCATCAATTGGTACAACAAGTGACATTATATCAATAGCTTAAAGAAGGTCGTTGATTATTATGAATATTAAACATAAGAGGCGATAGCTCGATTATTTACAGACCGCCGTAATATATCTGGAATATTGCTGAGTGCGGCGTTAAACAACAAACAAACAAACAAATAATACAATACCTACTTGAAGACTTTGGTATAGACGAATGGTACACCACAGACCACAACATTCATCATTCATATCTTGCTGTATTTCATGGTTCTTTAAAGAACACTAAGACCTCGTTTAGCTTTTTCGAAGCATTCTCTGTGCCATTTGCCGATATGTCGGCAGCCATATTTGAGGTTTAGGAGGGGCGGTCGGGTAGCCTAGTGGTTAAAGCGTTCGCTCGTCAACCCGAAGACCCAGTTTCGATTCCCGACATGGGTACAATGTGTGAAGGCAATTTCTGGTGTCCACCGCCGTGTTATTCTCTGGCCTGGCTCGGTGTCTATATTGCAAGTTACCTCCCTTTGTTGGCAAAAGTCGCTGATCATGTGTTCATATCCCATCATTATACGTTAATCAATTCAGAGATGTAACTCTTAACTGCGAAATGCAGCGACCGTCTCCCTTATGGTATAAAATACTACTATTTCATAGAACGATATGATAAAGTTTGACGAAACTTTACAGAATAGCCACATTATGGTCCATAATATTGTTTATTTCACACTGTATATACATATATAAATGGGAGATCAATACAAACAAAGACAGGGAAACAAACAGGAGTTTTAAAGATAGGAAGGTAAACATGTAGCATTGTAATGAGAAAAAAACATCATACTGATTTCATAGATGCATTGGGAGATATTCGCTCACATTCGGTCAGTGACTCGTGCAAACTGAGCAGTCAATAACTTTTCAGCATTGTCACCCACGTGCACCAGGCATGCATTTTAATAGACATATAACTTTACAAATCTGTAATTGACTGCCAGTGGTAATATTACTCACTATTTTTCAAATTAAAGTACTGTAAAAGTATTTTGCGACTTCTGGTAAAAACGTAAAACGTCTCCCTTTGAACAAACTAGAAACAAGTGGGAAGTATAGGCATTGAGACATGTGTATTTCAACCTGTATAACACATGTACTAATATTCATTAGCTAGGCATAGCAAAGCAGTATAAATATAGAAACGGATTAATAAAATACATACTGTCTTAATCTACTATTGTAAAGAAACAACACATGTGTGCCAGGTTCATCTGATGGACAATATGAAAGTATGAAAGAAGACGTGGTTTCTACACTGCTAAATATTGAAATTGATCTGAATGTTACCGAATAGAAGATAATCTATATGATATGTGATAAAACCACAATTTATCCCCTGGATATTATGCAAACTAAACTGCCGGAAAAAGAAAAGCATATATTTGAAATTTGGTTTGACAAAAACCAAAAACAAATACAAACGATATCAAAACGTTACTAGGCTGAAAACAGTCGCCGAAAAACTGCAAATGATACCCGTTTCAAATACATCACCATCGAGTAACCATTTCTTGTTTGTTTCATTTTGGCCACCATCAAACATGGGTGTAAACTTTCTTTTGTCCGTCAGTTTAGTAACACAGACACATCCCCTCTGATTAAAAACGTAATGTTAAGGCATATTTGCATCTATTACACGAGGCGTTTCACAGACATAATTCCAATAAATAGTCGAAACCTATTGTCTTGAATACGGATGTGTCGAATTTCCTGTTGCACCGAACTCAAAGTCCTGTCCAGACAAATACATTCCAGAAGAAACTTATACTCCTAAGATGGTAAAAATGTCGAGTCGGATGTGTCGAACCACGGATACGCCGAACTATTTCTCTGGTCAAGGAATTCCAGACAAAGGTGTTCGACTTTGTGACGTCAATTTTGGTTAAATCCTTCAAAGTCAAGTCAAAATTAATTTAGTCCAAGAATCGTCATGAGCATACACGCAATACCATATTTTTAAAACGTACATATAGATCCATGTGGTTATGAAGAATATTGATAAATAGTTTTGATAAATACACTTTTGAGTACGAATATTTTGTTGAATATGACAGGTTTCGTGAGATGTCTTTGTTACACTGGGTATATCCTTGGCAAAGGCATAGCAGTTTGAGACACTTTTTTATTGAGCAAAAGTAAGTTTTATAGCATCTATAATGCATTACATCCTGATACGTACATATATATGCATTAATTGGTAACAAAAATAATTTTGTGGTAATCTTATATACATATATATTTGACAATAATAATAGGATTATCACAAAACATGACTGTACATTCAACTTTATACAATAAAGGATAAAGAAGGGAAACAGACAACAGCTAACTGCAAATCGTCTATCACAATAAATGCCAACGAAACAATAGTCTAACAAGTGAACAAAGCCAAGTGGTTTGTTTCCATATAAAATCTCAAACGTTTAAACAATAAAAGCGTATGTGCTTCAAATACACTACAATGCAAATATTGATGGTAATGAAGGACTTCAATGCAGAATAACTTCAAGGGTATGACGGCAGAGTGGTAACCTCCCTTTGACAGTGGTTCAATATGACGTAATCTTGAACATTGGGCAATGCAACGGTGAACAGATGTCTATATAAGCACCATACAGATTGTGTGTATTACTAAAGATGAAATATGACTAAAATTGATTTTTACTGATAGTTAATTAACAAATCATTGGAGTATGTGTGTTATTGTTTATTGTTCACACCTAATCCCACGACGGATGTACCAAACAAACCCACAATAACTTATTTTTGTATTTGTTTGTATTTTGTTTACCGACGCAATATTTCCGTTATTAGATGGTGACTTTTGAAATAACAAAATAAAATACCAGACCTCCATATATTCATTCCTTCTTTTCATAAAATATACTGCCGGCCAAAGAAAGTATACTCTTTACCCAAAACTTACAAACATTATCAAAACGTTACTAGCCTGGAAGCAATTGCAGAATGAACCACCATGATACCCGTATAAAATACATCACCATCGAGTAACCATTTCGACCATTTTAAGCCACCATTAACTGAGATGTATACTTTCGTTTGCCCGGAACTTTATATTTGTTGAAAAATTGAATGCAATTAATTCAGTATCGGCAAAAGCCGCGTAGAATATAAAGCATAAACTATTGAATTTTCCAAACATATACGTCTTCATTCAGTCCTGGAAATCTGGTGTTATTTGAGTTAGGTTGTCATGAAATATTGCTGTTATTATCATTGCGTAATTCTATAGCAGTAGTGTTATGTTTATCCTTTAAGTAACATTTGTAAACGCTATTTCTACTACGTTTTCTGTAATACGTGGTATTATTGTAATTCAGGTGGAATATTACACCTGTTTCAGCAGCAATTGTCATCAATATCAACCATCTTTAGAATGTCATCGGTTTGAACACATTCTAAGATTGACAAACAGGAGACCGAAACGATGACTATTCCAGCGAACTCTTCTTTCTAGATATTTAATACTACCTGATTACATTTTAACATCTAGATTTGTTATTGAAGAATGCTCAATTAAATTGTGTAAAAGTGATGCTTTGCACTGTCACATGGTTTTATTTGTAACTTGTGGATTAAACCAAAATTAATGAAGTAGCCATAAGCAAACTGAACTATTTTTGACTATCACTTGATGGTCATTATTCCTTTGCAAATCCTACTTTGCCAACTCGTTATGCTGGGAAACTTTCAACACAAAAAAAACAATGCCGGAATTCAGCCCCCCCCCCCCCCCCCCCCCCCCTTCAACAAAACCCAGACAATCAATTAAATTATCACTGTTGTATGATCTAATTTTGATTTCACGTCTCCAATTGTTTTTAGAAGTATGTTTCCCTTGCAATATCAATACCTTACGGCTTTGACTAAGAAATGTATACAGTCATATCTTGACCAATGTATCATGAGGTACATTGACAGTCAAACGACATCTGTTTCTCCGCACCTTATGACACGACAATCGTCTCAGTGTCCCTTTGGACCATCTTGCGCAATGCTTTTCTCCCCTCTGTTGGCCTGTTCTCCACCTGATGCCATTTGCCAAACCACTGTTTCTACTTTAGTCCTCTTCAGCTATCCATTCATATTTGATCATCCAGTGAGTAAATGTCACGGGATTTTATTTCCTTAGATAGTGCCACATGGCCACAGGTTTTCGTAGGGATGTCATCATTTGATTCCAGTGGGATAATTCCGTTCCTGAAGTGTTTGCTCCCACGATCACGTGGCCTAATGATGGCGTTCGATTGTCGGGGAGAAACTCAGCAACTGTTATTCGGAGCTGGACAGTCTGGAAGCAAACAAGCTTTACATTACATGTGCGTGCCATGTTTAACAACTATTTTCACATCCATCGAGTGAGAGAATTAACTATATCTCAAAGACTATCATACGACTCTTGCTCAAACGTTGTTTGGTCAAGGTTACGACATTCAAGGCCTTGGTAAAGCTTTCGAAACGTAACATTGGTAGACATGGAGAGGACATTTCCAAGTTAGACGAATCAACAATGATGTCCGATGCAAGTCCCTATTTTAACATTACCATATGTTTCCATGTTTTTTTACTTGCCTTTGCATGTGTTTGTGGGGGTGCCACCGGAGGGACATGGTACGTTCACCTTTTCGCGAACACCTGGTTACACCAGTTACATAACAACGTGTCACCTTGATGCGCGAGGTAAGATTTGTTTGTTTGTTCTTTAATGAAGCACTCAGCAATATTCCAGCCACATGACGGCGGTCTGTAAATCATCTAGGCTGGACCAGACAATACCATGAGTTATATCGAAACAAATAAATTGTCGAAGACAATACTTGAAAACAATACTTATGCTTCAGACTGTTGACAAGACACAAATTGTCTGCTACAAAAAATAAATAAAAAATACATTGTTGCAAGGTGATTTTTTTGTTTTGAAAATAAGTCATTTTGGGCCCCACCACCATCACCAATATCAAATGGCAGAAGGAATGCAGATTTTCAATTGCTGTTTGTGAAACCTACGCGCACGGGTATGGTGCTCAGAAACCTAGAAGGGGCGGTCGGGTAGCCTAGTGGTTAAAGCGTTCGCTCGTCACGCTGAAGACCCGGGTTCGATTCCCGACATGGGTACAATGTGTGAAGCCCATTTTTGGTGTCCCCCGCCGTGATATTGCTGGAATATTGCTAAAAGCGGCGTAAAACCATACTCACTCACTCAGTCAGAAACCTAGAAACATATTCGGCGAATCTAGGATACGAAAGCACTCTGATAGTTTTCTGGCACGGCAAAAGGGAAAAAAGTCTACATGCATGTAGCTAATTGCGGTGTTATTGTTTTGTTTGAAATGTGTTCCAGAATATGAAGATGTTTCTCTTTTAGACCATCCTGGTTAGCCACTATATAAATGGGCCTTAGGTTGCCTTGTGTTTGACGTATTCTTATGTCGTTGTGTTCGAATGCCAACATGGATCACCCATGAAGACTATTCGTGGTGTCTCTACCATATTATAGTCTGATTGTTTACTAAAATAAACATACAATACTAATTATTAATTCACTTGAACAATTATGCAGTTAAAAAGATAGATTCAAGCTTTAAATTATCACAATAACACCACGATCATTTTAGTCGCTGTCTCAAAACCAAATGAAACAGACAGTGTAACGATATTCATGCGATGTCAATGCATAAAAAAATCGAAGCTTCAAAATAATATAATTATATAAAAAAAATTATTTTCAAAGATCCGATAACGGAAAGAACATAAACGCTGTCCATAGATTTTATTGTGGCAAAGTACTTTTCGTTGCTGTGAAAATCATTTAATAAAATTGTCGTTAAGAGGCTGGTAAGCTTGGTATTTAAAAAACAAGATAGGGTTAGGGTTAGAAGTGTGTGTTTGAATGAGAAGACAGATACTGACCGGTAAAGCAGTGGAAGGTACTGAGAAAATCATGGCCTCGTTGAATATAGGGTTTTTCTCTCCTCGTTTCACAGTCGTCTTCTTCTTGGAGATCTTCTTGCCATTCTGCATCAGATATACCTTCACGAAAGGATCTGAAATACGAAATTATAAGTGAAATAGTTTTATATTGGTATTCTGGTTTTGATTTGGTTTGATTTGGTTTGTTGTTTAACGCCGCACTCAGCAATATTCCAGCTATATGACGGCGGTCTGTAAAAAATCAAGTCTGGACCAGACAATCCAGTGATTGATATGAGCATCGATCCACGCAATTTGGATTGATGACATGCATCAACCAAGTTAGCGAGCCTGACCACCCGATCCCGTTAGTCGCCTTTTACGACAAGCATAGTCGCCTTTTACGGCAAGCATGGGTTGCTGAAGACCTATTCTACCCCGGATCTTCACGGGTCTTCAGGTTGAGATCTTAGTTTAAATAGGTTAAAGGCTGTTGTTTAGTGGTCAAAGTGTCATTTAGCAACCACATAAGAAAGACACAAAAGGAATTGAATCCATTCCTTAAAACGATCATAACTCAACGATTCCCCTCAGTCCTATATTGGAACGTGGATTTACCATAGATCGTATTATGCATCGGCGCCCTGATTTCATAGTGTAGTTCATGTTCCACTGACATAGTATAGATATAGCAATGCTTGATACATGCTATCATTATATCAGACCAAATGGGCAAAAGTAATTACATAATTGTTTATATGAAGAACTTCCAGACGTTTTTTCGTCCATGTTAATCATTATTTGGCGAGAGTCATTAGGGAATATCAGGGCTATAACGTTATATGTGGGACTAGGAGACAGGTATAAATCTTGGTCTTATGTCGAGAACGCAGACAGCATGTAATAACGCACACAATGTCCCCATTGTGCTCACATCATATACCCTGACCATACCAACAGCCGACTGGGAGCAGGAGTGGCCCAGTCGTCTAAGACGTCGCGATTCGCTGTGCAGAGTAGTGTCCCTTGGGCACGCTGGAAACCTATGATTATGAGTTCGAATCCCGGTTCGCCCCCAATTATGTTTCTTGGTTTGTCAGCACCATACCCGTGCTCGTGGGTTTCACCGAAGTGGTAAACGTCTGAGACCTACATCACTTCGGGCTTTCCTCCCACATGAAGCTGACACGCCGAGATATGACTGGAATACTGTTAAAAGCGGCGTTAAACCCAACTCACTCACACTCACCAACAGCCGACATCTTAGACTGAGGAAGGAAACGCATAGCTATGTTACAGAATATAGTTTACATATGTCCAAATATGTTCATTAAAGATAATGTTTACATAACACAAACCAATCAAAAGACATTTTAATATCCGCATCTGATGCATTTGCTTCATTGTGAAACCGTACATGGGTCACTAGTATTAGAATGCTAATGCCATACTCATGCCTTCCTATATCACCGTTCCCTCCTCTGTCTATCTGTACGTGTAGGTCAGTAAAGAGGGCCTATACTACGAAAGGGACTTTGTGCCAAAAGCTGATTGAAAAAACATTATTACATGGGATTCGAACCCCGGAAATCTTCACTTTTCACTTCGTATGAATACTATTTTAAAAAGCTATAAAGACCTAAATTCTAAAATAACATTCGTCATGATATTAATATCTTATCTAATATTTATGCGTCTTTGATTTAATTGATTCGTATCATCATTATGCAAACATGGCGCAGTTATTCATCATTGATGCATGAGGTCATCATTGCGTCATATCATTCCAGAATGACGTCATACATGTATTACAGTTGAGAAATTAGAAAGAAATTGTTACGGAAAATTAGAGATATCTTTTTGTATTAACAACTTCAATAAGCAATTTATGTATTTTCAGATTTGATGGCACAAGTCATTAGTAACTGAATATACTTACAATATATTTGTACAGAAGACTTTGTAAAAGAAAGAATGACATGAATGGGCAGGTTACTGTTGGATCACTTGACCTTGACGTATGCTACAAGTTCAGGTTTCATGGGGGCGGTCGGGTAGCCTAGTGGTTAAAGCGTTCGCTCGTCACGCTGAAGACCCGGGTTCGAATCCCGACATGGGTACAATGTGTGAATCCCATTTCTGGTGTCCCCCGCCGTGATAATGCTGGAATATTGCTAAAAGCGGCGTAAAACCAAACTCACTCACTCACTCAGTCAGGTTTCAAGCGACCATTGGCCACGTTGCACAAGAGTTCTTTGCTTTAACAGAGGCTCTCGATAGTCGTGGCGCTAAGATGGCTTTGTGCAACGGGGCCCATCACTGTACAGTGTACAGTTTGGCGTGCTCGTGCTTCCCATCAAGAGGTCAAGTTGTCTCACCTCCGCTGTCCTTGTGCTCTCTCCACTTGAGGTTCCTGGCCTTCACGATGACAATGGTCAGCCGCTCGGCGGTTGGCAGGTAGCTCAGCGAGAACAGGATGTCACCGTACTCAGTTGGTTTCTAGTGGAACATGTTCATTGTAAGATTTCTCTTGTAGTTACATTGCAGATTTCTTATCCAAAACCATGGGGTCGAGATTTTAGGATAAAATATAATACTTATTCTTCAAGTGATATCCATATACTGCCAGATCATATTATCATCGAAATCTTTACTTGTGTCATTGTTAAAACAGCTGTTGTTTATTTTGGTTCTATTAGCCCCTCACTTGTACCTTTATATTCAAATAAAGTACTGACCCTCCTCCCAAATCTTTTACATATCTGACAGAACATATACTAGTCAACGTTTGATAGGGATAGCTTGACATATCATTCTATATTAATATACACTTGACATATTATGTGAATCAGTTTTGTGTAACACGGAAAGGAAACAATATCCCTATCAAAATAGGAGTGGTATATTTTCATCTGTACTTTTGGTTTATCATTAAAACAGCTTTTTGTTGCCTCCTTTAGCAAACGCCGCTGGTATCACATGTACGTGTATCATGTGTATCATAAAGTATAGTTTTCAAAATTAGTTAAAGAACACTCGATTCGTTCATACTACTATATAAGAATCGAGTGTTCTTTAACTTATTTTGAGCAGTATATATCTAATCAAATAAGGGACAATATCATAGTTCAATTATATTATGATAAATACCCTGGACTCTTCGCTGCTACAGATTTGTTTTGAACCAAACATATTCTCATGAGCATGGGAAATTCTGTGCTAAGTTAGAGATTGGAACAATGTCTCCTGATGAAGGAGTAAGTATATACTCCGAAACGTTGTGTTCCTCATATTTAAAGAAGTTGACATCCATAAATTATCTTCCTTATGGAACAATGGAGTTGTGACGTCACTTCTGAAAGGGATCTATGGTGATGAATGAGTCCATAACGTGGCCTCTTGTTTCATTACATGTAATTTATATGTAGACGTGATACCAGTGTAATACCCTAAAATTGAGCACGACAATAGACAATGATCAACAGATTCTTTCCCGATGGCCCTCTTCCACTTGTAGCATCGACTCAATTCAGAACTAAATATTAGAAAAAGTAAAAACTCAATAATGACCTTATCAATGGGATAAACAGAACATGAATATCATCAGAAGCGGTATTTGCTAACCTCTTCAGCAATATCTCTGAGATTGAGCCACATCTTGATGGGCATATTGAGGTCGACGTCCCCGACTCGGATATCTGCCTCTCCTATCACCTTCTGACGGGCATATTTGTCCACTGCATACACCTGGAACTGTAGCATCCTTCTGTCCAGATGTTCCGATTCTATGGTGAACAGATAGCGCTCCTTGTACACGGGGTCTGTAGAGTGTTTAATGGTCTGGAACAGATAGAACAGATGTCCACACACAGTGTGACTCGACATACAAAATGCATAAGATATTGTGTTCATATGCATTATCGATTGTGTAAATGAACCATCAGAAGTAAATTCATACTATTTGTTACTTGTTTCAGTTGTAAATATAAATTGTCAGTGCAAGTAAATAACAAGCCTATATGTTCTGCCGAAAGATACCGCTTGGCGTAAAGGGCAAATAGCTGTTAAAAGAATATAAATGGGCCACAGAAGAACAGTGATGAAACAAGGTGTTCGCGAAAAGGGTAAGCATGTCCTGCCCTACCGGCAGCATCCGCCATTCATACAATTTTCATGGTAAATCCATTTTCCAATAAACCGGAACTGGATACGACATCGTATGAGTGCTATAACAATATTACAGAGTCACTCATCAATTACTCACTGCAAAAATAGTGTTAAACACCAATGCTATGCAGGATGGCTTCGGTATGTTGGTTTACGCCGCAATTAGCAATATTCCAGACATATAACAGCGGCCTTTTCATAATGAAACCAGTGGTTGATATTATGAGCAACGTCCAGTGCAGTCAACCACGTCACAGAGCTTGTCCACCCAGTCGCATTCAGTAGCCTCTAACGACCCGGGGCCAGGGGGTAGCCTAGTGGTTAAAGCGTTCGCTCGTCACGCCGAATACCCGGTTTCGATTTCCCGCATGTGTGAAGTCCATGTCTGGTGGGCCCCGCTGTAATATTGCTGGAATATTGCTAAAATCGGCGTACAACTTTACTCACTCACTCACTTTACTCACTTACGACCATCATAGATGTTGTAGGCGACCTAAATGTGCGTTTCCCGATCCCAACGGGGAAGGTGAGGTGAGGTGAGGTGAGGTATAGCGATGTGCATGCACGTGTGTGTGTGTGTGTGTGTGTGTGTGGCTGCTTGTACTAGTCCGGACTGATGCCGACACTCAGACACAGTATACTGACTCCGAGCCGACCAGTCCTTGTTTTAGCCACTTAATGCCGAGCGCCAGACAGGGTAACAACAAGTACCATCTTTTAACGTATTTTGGTATGACGCGGCCGGGGATTGAACCCCGGACCTTCCGCTCTCCGGGCGGACGCTCTGCCACTAGACCACGGAGTCGGTCCCAACGGGGAAGGCATTCTGGCGGACCAGATTACTTGTTTTTGAGAACCTAATCAGGCTGTTTCACAAGATACACAATGAGATGGCGATTATGGTGTGGAGCGTTTAGCAGCATTGATTTTGAAATCCCTATCTCCAACATATGTGGGAAGAAAACCGATCAGTAAACATGATGAAGAAATTTTGTAAAAATTCCTCAGAATACCATAACACCAGACTCCTTCAAATTGGACACGAAAATCCGCGCCTTATGACACTAACTTACAGAATGACTGCTATTATTATTCAATACGGAACCATGTATTCAAATCACACCGACGGCGCGAGTTTCAATCAGCTTAACCGACAGTCGAGCTTGCCTGGTTCGTATCACAACCAAACAAGGCGTCTATCGTCGTGTCCATCGCGCGTTTATTGATTACTACACATTTCTTTCCACTGGCAATTGGGTCTGTTTTAGAGCGGTAACTCTTCAGATATTGAAGGAAATAAAGAACATATTGATTTATGCTCTGTTAACGGGTATTGCAGTCTCGTCGTGTCAGAATAAAATGTTTAGAAATACTTTTGCATCTTTGATGATGCCGTTTATTGTTCATTGTTTATTGTTATTGACATTTCACGATTTGTATTTCCATAATAACAAAGCGACGAAAATAGGAAGCTCGAGCGTATTATACGCAATACCTTATTGTACTTGATTATTCAGGAGAAATGCGTCATGGCTGTTAGTGTTATGTGGCGCTTATCATTCGGTGATTCATTGTATTGATAGCGAACACACAATCGTGTTTTGACCGATCATACACAGATGATGCAAGACACGCTTAACTTGGTGACCATTGATATATTGTTACATCTTTAGAGGTTCGGGACAATTTTTCAAAAATGAAAGCAAACGCATCCGAGAAAACAATATGTGATATGGTGGACCTCAATAACATCTTTGTGAAATTTCGGTAGGCAAGAAGTAAACATCCCCATGGGCACCAATTGTGTCCCCTACTTTCTCATGTGTTTCGTTATGCATATGGATCTGAATTGATGCTAGAATTGGTAAAATCAAAAATGGGACTTTGGCCAAGACGTTTAACGTCAGGTTCAGTTATGAATGATCAGATATTATTCAAAAATGGTCAAATTAGCAATTCCCTTTTACTGATTTACCCGTTTATTTTGTCATATGTTCATGTTTTTTTCAGGTTACGAATTGACTTGCCCCTGCATGTGTTTGTGCCAGCGGCGGGCAGGATACGCTAACCTTCTCGCGAACACCTAGTGTCTCCACTATTCGATAGTGATTCATAAACACGTGCTTGTGATATAGTCGGATTCGTAAATGGACTTTTTGTAGAACTGTCTTAGAATTATTGAAAAACGTATGTGTTGTTATTGAAATGTACTTCTTGTGAATATTATTAACTGAAACCGACAAAACTCACTTCTTGACCAAAACAACACAATTTGAAAATAATGGCTTCTTGTAGCGAATCTGGAAACATACAAACGGGACAATTATGAAGACCAGCCAGTCGCTTTGATTCCCGATCACATGAGATTGATGGTTTTATTTTGTTGTTAGGTTTAACGTGGAAGCTATTAAGGAACAGTTTCTCTGCCATTTAAATTCCTGGTGAAAATACTCGACCATTTGCCTTCTTCTACGTAGAAAATGTAAAAAACTACTCAAAAGAAGTTAATTGACACCCGCTTTTTTCATATAACAGATTAACCATAGTCATATGAAAAGATCGGGTGTTCTTTGTCTTCTTTTGAGTAATATATTTCTTTGTGTATCCATGCGATCTCGCTTCAGAATAAATATAAGATAATTCCGACTCATCTCGAGAACACTTTTCCCTCGGGAAATAGACATTCATACATGCATGTTTGTTTTACATAAAGTTTATTGATGATGCTGTGGGTTAGAATATTTATACTCGCCTAGAACAATCTTTGAGGCATTATGTAGCAACTGTTGTCTCTGAGCTGAACGTTATACCAACATATCCCACATATGAAGTTGAGTTTGTCTTCCGAAAACAGTACTCAGTTATATCAGGTGTGTCAGCTTTAAGTAGGGCGTACGTCCAACGACAAGAATATCGTTGACATACACCATATTGACTGCATTGGTGATGACAAACTAATGGTCATAATTAAGCGATTCTGGGAATTGAAATCACAAGCGGGCCTGTTCACGGATAATGATTGTTTGTTTGGGGTTTTTTGTTTAACGCCTCACTCAGCAATATTCCGGCTAAATGACATCGGTCTATAAATAATCAGGTCTGGATCAGATAATCCAGTTAACATTATAAGCATCTATCCACGCAAGTAGGATACGATGACATGCATCAACCAAATCAGCGAGCCTGACCACCGGATCCCGTTGGTCGCCTCTTACGGCAAACATAGTCCTTTTACGGCAAGCATGGGTTGCTGAAGACCTATTCCCACCCGGATCTTCACGGGTATGACGTGGGAGGGTAGCTCACAGTGATGCCGGTGAGAGGTGTTTTCCGCTTTGATGATATACACACCCACCTGGCGCTGACAAGCCAAGTATCATAATCAGGGCGACTCGGGCTTCGAACGCATGAAGTTTAGAACCCCTGACATTTCATTTAATGTACATTTGGAATCGTCGGGACTATGTTATATTTGACCTTCATGTGAGTGATTTCAAGTTTTTTCGGAAAACGAGTCGACAGTGGGGTTCGAACCCACATCGTATAATACGTATGATAGTTGATCTCTCGACTGCGGTGACACGTGACAAAACGTTGTGAAAAGAAACTCCGTAAAAGCTTAGAAAATAGTATGACTGATGCCACCGGTGGGGCGGGATACACACACCTTGTCGAGCACACCTGGTATCATAACTATTTGATAGGGATTCATAAACACATGCTCATGATACAACCGGAATCGTAAATCGACAAATCACCTCAGCAAAGATTTCTTGTGGTGGATTTGTAAAGGGTTTAGTCCAAATTAAGGTAATAAGATGACCCTTTGATGACAAAGAAAACAGAAGAATTATAAATGACTTGCTCAAGGTTCTATTTTCTTGTTAACCATGTCAGCATTTACTGAAAACGTACTACCGATTGATAAAATAATGTTTTGGACTCTGTTAAATATTATTGCACAGTTCATCCCACGACGGCTGTTGAAGCACGCGCACCATGATCAACACACCAACACATCTCTCTCGTGCTACAAAGAGCTCTGGTTTTACTATGCTCCACAATGAAAGTTAAGTCAAAAGTAAGCATGCATTTGAAGTTTGAGAGCAAGTAGGGACGTGTTTTATGTCAGAGAGCGCACGAGTAACTGTGGACAAGAATCACGTCCAAGGGCTCTGCGGTTCTTCTTCATGAACCGACTGTTACTAGTCTCCTTAACATAACACTACTTGGCGTCAAGAAATGGCTTAATAACCTTACAGGCCCCGTGGCTAGACATACCTTTGTCTGGAACTTTGCCCCGGAGTCAGGAAGCAACACTCCACGGATGTAGGTGTCCAGAGTCCCAGAGTACTGGTTGGCAGCCAGATCCCGACATTGGATGATGCTGATAATCAGCTCCGAGACTTCTCTTTAGAAAAGAAAACGATCAGGTTATTTGTTGGAAAGTTTATAAAGATGGGTTTTTTTTGTCATCGCGCTGGTAATAGAAAACATTTTAATCGAGCTTTTCCCCGAAAAATCTATAAGTTTGTTTTTAATGTACAAAATCAAATTTTCCGAATGTTTTTAAATATTAGTACGATGGAATACACGGATGGGATGTCTGAAGGTTTTTCTCGATTGTGTCATTCGAGCGTTGAGAAATAACTGTAAAGCAATTGAGAAACTTTTTGAAAAACGTGCGTCAATGGGAATTGAATCTGGAAAAATCGAGAATTACCTAGGGCGTATGAACAAGTGTTGTTGAAGGGAGAACAAGTTTGATATCTTGCAGATACATTATCGAACATTGTGGAAAAGGTGTTAGTCGATAAACACGATTTCTCAGCTACGTGGACGTGAATTTGATTTTTTGATCTGTTGCAACTGCCATTCCTTGTCATCAAATACTGAATAAAATGACGTTTTTTTAAAATGGAGAAATGATATTACTATACGGATCTGTGAGTATTTTGCCTTTAAGAAACCGATTCTCTTTTGGATTCCTCGGAGAATTACATAGTGTTCCATGATTCTTGGTGTGGGACATGTGGTCTGCTTTAAGGTGAGGTGAGGTGAAATTGGGCTTAACGTCGCGTCCAAGATTATTGCACTTATATAGCAACGTGCATGCACGTGTGTGTGTGTGTGGCTGCTTGTACTAGTCCGGACTGATGCCGATTTATAGTGCCAGCTCACTGAGATATCATGCCGCAGTTTAACATGAATATCCCACTCAGACACAGTGTACTGACTCCGAGTCGACCAGTCCTTGTTTTAGCCCCTTAATACCGAGCGCCAGACAGGGTAACAATAAGTACCATCTTTTAACGTCTTTTGGTATGACGCGGCCGGGGATTGAACCCCGGACCTTCCGCTCTCCGGGCGGACGCTCTACCACTAGACCACGGAGGCGGACTGAAAATAATATGAAAGGATCCTTGAGAATCAGTGATGCCGTCAGGTATTCGCGAAAGAGTAAGCACATCCTGCTGTACCGGTATCACCCGCCACTCACACAATTTGCATAGAAAAATAAATGTTTTTCGGTGTTTGTTGCCGAACGCCGAGTCACGGGTATATCTCTTGTCTACGCGGTGCAATTCGCCTTGCAGAGTTGCATCCCTTAGGCATGCCTGAAACCTATGATCGTGAGTTCGAACCCTAGTTCGCCCCGATTATGTTTCTAGGGTTGTCAGTACCATACCCGTGTATGAGTTTCACCGAAGTGGTAAACGTCTGAGACCTGCATCACTTCGGGCTTTCCTCCCACATTAAGCTGACACGCCTTGTCGAACTGGAATACTGTGAAAGGTGGCGTTAAACCCAACTCACTTACTCAAAAAGCAAAACTCCAGCCACACACGACAATCGGCCAGTCTGCAAACCAACTATGGAATGAACGATGCATGAAATCAATGGAGCCTTTCAGCTCGCCGACCATATCAACCATGCACATCTCAAGATCCGATACTTGGGATAAATACGTAATCTGTGATTGATATGTCGCCCATTTCACTCCGCCGCGCCCTTTAGCATTATTCAAACGACTGGTGTAAGTTTGCGAACAAGAACCTTCTCTCGCCGCCCGCGTCAAATCAATCTCAACACTTAAACAGTGTAAGGTTAACGTGGAGCTTACAGTGTCGTAGAGGGGACGTTGATGTCTAGAACACTCTCACACGTCAATATTGGGCCACCATCACGGCAGCTGTAAATGTATTTATGCTCTCTGCCTACACGATTGTTAAGTAATCGTTGTGAATACATGTGCCAGGAGGGTAATACGACCTTATTTCTACATCAAGTTGCAAATCGTTTTTTCACTCACTCTATCTGTTTTATAAGAAATCGATAACAAAAAGCAGCTTGTGTGTCAAGGCGAGATTACACTGGAAACAGTATCTTTGCTATTATGCATGTCTAGACGTGAAGCGCTGGTTGGGCACGCAAACAAACGAGGTGTCCCTCAGTTGATGGACACACACGGAACTATCAAGGGTCATTGGTGTCTGGACCAACAAGGCCCTTTTCGAATTAACCTGGAAGAACCACCTATACACGCCAGACTAAAATCATCATGATAGAAGAACGATATGTGTAGATTGTGTTACAATAGTCTTATACCTGTCGTATTCCAGGGCAAACTCCAGCTGGCCAATTTTTGGCATATCCGGCTGCATTTCCAGGACAGATGAATCGGATGCGACGCTCTCACAGGACTCTGCTCGGCGTATACCGGCATGGGTGAAGTCAAGATCTGATGCTGGAATCACAGAACGCATACATGAATAGGTGAACCCAATCTCATTAAAATCAGATCTTAGTTCTCGCTACCGCTAAACAAAGATCTGAGGACACTCCATTATGGGTCACGTCAGACCGACCTTGTGCGAACTTTGACGACCAATGGAATGACTGACAAGAAGTCGACATTAGCCATTCAGAAGGCAGCTTTCTCGTGCTTTACGGCACTAATTTCAAATTGGCGACTACGCTTCGAAACGTATTTTGACAAATTCTCCATTAAAAATGTGAAACCTGAACAAAAGAACATTCTGGAATGGCTAATAGAGAGTCTAGATTGTATGGATTCAGTCATTTTTCGAGGATGCATGATTCGAAATCACATTCCGACTGTCACTTTCATGATCTGGTAAAGCGACGCTCTGATTGGTCGGATGTGAGGTCGTTCTAACGTGACCCCTAATGGGATGTCCTCAGATCTTTGCATTTGTTTAGCGGTTGCGAGAACTAAGGTCTGATTTTAATGAGATTGAGGTGAACCTTGCACAGGGCACACCTCAAGGACATATTCAGATTTGGGAATAATATTTAATCCAGTCGATTTGAGTAGGCAATGCAATATAATACAAAACGTTAACGCTGGAAATAATCAATCTCGATTAACATGCCGAAACAGATTCCATTGGGCGTCTTTTTACTAGGCAAAATTGAGATGAATACTATAGGAATGGATCACTGAAAATCAGTGATGACGGCAGGTGTTGATACAAGGCACCCCACGCATTGGCCATGTCAATTAGTAATCGACCTTGGTTGTTCTCCAGTATAGGAAGGGGCGGTCGGGTAGCCAAGTGGTTAAGGCGTTCACACGTCACGCTGAAGACCCGGGTTCGATTCCCGACATGGGTACAATGTGTGAAGCCCATTTCTGGTGTCCCCCGCCGTGATAGTGCTGGAATATTGCTAAAAGCGGCGTAAAGCCATACTCACTCACTCACTCCAGTATATGAAACAAGATTGTTAAATGTCACCTTTCATGTCATATCCTATGTCAATCATCGTCCCTTTGGTTCATATTGGTTATGATAACAACTAATTATGATAACGTCGATTGTAGTGAAACCGATACGACTCCCACAGGAGGTGCAATTGCTGTGATTGACGTCAAGAGCTGTTTCCGGCTATGGAGTGACGTATTATCATTACGTTGTTGTGAATGAAGTCTAAGTGTATCTGAGTATCATTTTACCCAAATTAGTATCCGGCATTTGATATAACCGACACGCTTAGGTCTGTTTGAAGTGTGAATGTATGCGTGTCGGGGTTTGTGGGACGTGTGTACTTTACTCTGTTCATGTCGTTTAATACTGAGAATGAATGAATAAGTGAATGACTGATCGATTTGTTCTCCATTGGTTTCGGAGAGAGCAAATATAAATATAAATATGATACATATTTAGACATTATATCAATACACAGAAGACTGAAAGAAAATTATGAAAATATGACATGTCAATATTTTTTGTTCCAGCTACATCACCCCAGCGTTTCCCTGCTCAAAGAGAGTGGGTGAGTATAGTTTTACGCCGCTTTCAGCAATATTCCAGCAATAACACGACGGGGGCTCCAGAAATGGACTTCACGCATTGTACCCAAGTGGGGAAACGAACCCGGGCCTTCAGCGTGACGAACAAACACTATACACGAGGCTACCCCACCGCCCTCGAAGTGTGAGCGTATGTGTGTCAGACTTTGTGGGATGGTGGTGTGTGTTTATTTTTCTGTCTGTTCATGTCGTTTGATAACTTAGATAGTTCTGAGCTAAGATGAATTGTATTCATCAATCTCCATGGTTAAGGTTTACTTCTTGTTTTTAAATGTTAATTGAGGCGATAAATTAAAAAAATATAAACTTAAATTTTCCTTCATAACTTCAATAATTGTGAATTAGCGTGATGATTTAGTACCTAATGCATTACATTTACAGTAAAATACATTTAAAAAGAACACTCTTATAACGAACTGACGGATATTACGAACTGGAGTTTTGGTCTCGGCCATTTGCTGTATAGATGTTGTACATATGCTTATAACTAACTACGGTTATAACGAACTAAAATAAGTGGTCCATTTGAGTTCGTTATATCGTAGTTTACTGTATGTTATTGGGACATACATATCCTTGTGATTTTTCTCCGAGAATTTTCAATAGAAATGCTACTTTCAATATTCGAAATGAAATCTCGCGGGGTGCGATCCATTACAAAGCTGAAGCTATTTTGGAAATATAGGTGACTAATAATGGTGGTCAAGCAACTTATGGATATTTAATATACCATGCTTGAACCCTAGCAATATCCACTTACGTGCCAGGCAACATAGTTAACCACATGGACCCCTCTGTTATTGGCCTTCAGAGATTGCGTTGACTATGCAGATTATTGTCTATTGCCCATCAGACCCTGAATAATCCAATCTGTTTCGGGGACAATAACTAATGAGTCATCTAATATTTATCTCCCAGTAAGGTGTAAGGTTTGTGGTGTTAATGGTGTGACCCTGGAAGAAATTGATCAAGTTGTACGTAACGTATGGCAGAATGCCTTCTGTCTGTTGTGGTTGACTATGAATTCCCTTGGGGATGAATAACGGCAAACTGGCTGATTATCACCATTATCATTGATGAAATAGTATATTTATATATTGACGTGAATGTTCTGTTAAAGATATTAGGTTAAAATTCTTACATTGCGTGTAGTACAGTTTATGGTAATAACGTATAGCCCTTGCTGTTTGTACATCAAGTGTTGATGGCTGTAACTGACGCCATTCTATCGTACCACTGGTCTCCAACACATAAATATCATGGAAGGTTGCCAAATAAGCAGCGTTCCGAAGCCTGCAATGGATGTGGTGGGATTGTAATTTATCGATTCCGTTTGACCCAGTGACTATAGTCATTACGATATACAAGGCGATAAAATCTATTGCCAAGGTCAGTCATGACGTAACTGACGCATTGTTAGAGGTAATATCAATGCTTGGGTACATGCACTACATGTATATGTACGTGTCGGTTTGAATCATTGGTGTTCTCAATAATAATCGCATTTACATTGGGAAAAACGACAGAAAGGTATGCCCGTTGTCTTCTCTGTACATATGACGTTAATTATTCAATGACCTTCCATCAATTGATTAATTTCTTCTCTCCTGGTATATGTATAACATAAAATGAACAATATGCATTGTGCATACTGATGAGGAAACTCATTTGTTGATAGGTGTTATGTTTGAATACAAATCCATCGACAGAACACATAAAATTGATGATTTGTTTTCTACAAATATTTTCTGAAGAAGGAAACGTAATATGACATGGTGATGCTGGACTGACATCTACAATATCCAAGGCCATGAGATAAGGACGGAATGTCCTTGTGGGTGATGCAACATGCAACTTACTGACGGAGCTCGTCCCGACGGATACCGGGCTGGTCCTGTCAACACTTTCCTGCTTGGCAACCTTGCCCGCTTCGAGGTTGAGGTACTTCGGGTCCGAATTGAGCGTGTCATACTGTACAAACTTCCCACTCGTGTCCAGAACGAACTCAGCGCTTTCGGAATGGTTCACCTGCCAACGGAGAAAACAAATACTGTAACAGTCCCCCATCCTTGAAGATGTAGTCTTACTGCTACTTTGATCAATTCATGCGAAGGACTTGGAGGTGTTTGTGTCCTTGGGGAGTTGAGTTGATCCCTTCTGCAGCAAGAAGGCCGAATCTAGGATGCATTGCATAAGCGATCCCAAAACGATACAACTCTGTTAATTAAGATTGTGTACTCTGGGGATCTGTGCCGTCACGGAACACAGCAAAAGTGACCCCCTATTGCAGCGTAGGCATCGGTAGAGATCACACGGGATTACCAGACAGGGGAGTTTCCAATAATGAGATATTTCGTAATGGGACGTGTGTTGATCTAGAGCCAAGTTCCAGCTAGTGGTACGTATGTCTGCAGTGATGTGTTTGCAGATATGCATGCATCCTTACCACTCAAAAACATAGTACATGTTAGTTGGAACCACTGGGGTAAATGACGAGAATAGCCCGGTTATCGGTTCAACGATATTGATTTGCTCTTTAAATGGGCCAATGAGGGGATGTTTAGTTAAGGAGTTTTTTTATCCTATGCATCTACATGAACAAAACAAATCACTGCATGCCGACAACCGCATATCCTTAGGGTCGGTATAGGCATATGCATAAATGGGCCATTGACAAAAATGTGGTATATATCAAAACAGGTTACTCGTCGTTAATGTACATTGATAATGTTGCAATTTGTCGAGTCGAGGCGTCCGCGCAATATTGAGAGAACTCTAATTACACGCTGTTTGGTCATACATTAATTGTCTTCTTTTATACAAAAGCCTTTCAAAACTATCTGTACCCAGTGAAAACTGACCGAGCCTGTTCGTGTGACCTTTCAGACAGTGTCCAGCTTTCTTCAAGACACATCACTGAACCTCTCTTGGGAAGTACATCCTCAAGCAGATTGTATGTGGGAAGTAAACATTAGTCCTATTTTCTCTCTAAGTACGGTTTAAAAGCCCAGGTACCCTGGAGCATTTAAACAAATAGCATCAACTTGTTCATCACAGAACACAGATCAACTTTCATGGATTAACACAGACAGCTCTTGTGTCTTGTATCAATCAATACAGAGACATCAATCTTTAATGCTGCCATAACTGTGTACATATTAAACTGACATAATAGGTAAACATTAAAAACAAATGTTTTTCATGTCTATATTTGAATACCAAGATGACAAGGGGAAAAATATTAGATAAATTTGTAGATCATATATGATGCAAGAAGACATGCAACACTTGTGTTCAGAATACTGTTCATGAATAAAGTGTTGCTATTTTCTCCAGTTATCCTGTTAAGATGAGTTTTGTGCTTCAGTTTGACAAGCGACAACGGTATGTTCACGTACATTATGATGTGATTCAGGGACCAGACTATTGTATAATATTTTTGTTATGGATATTTAAGGTCAACTAAGATAATCAGTTATTGTTTGTTACTGGCGGCGGGGTAGCATAGAGTCTCGGGGTTCGATTGGAACGGACGATAATATGAAGCACATCTTTTGTATCCCCACCATTTTCATGGTGGAATATTTGCTGACCTTACATTTCATTACCTATCAGGATAGATAAAGTGTCTACCATGCTCACTGAATGGTAAATAACAGCAACTATCATTGACACTGTGGATACAAAATGATTATGGTCCATCGATCATATAGCCATATCTCACCATATAGCCATATCTCACCATATAGCCATATCTCACCATATAGCCATTTCCCTGCTCGTTCTTTGTCAGCACCGCCTTCTCCTCGTCACTGGCGAAGCACGCTGCTAGATGGTAGATGCCGAACAGCCTGAACAACACCGCTGCTGCCACCGCCACCACAGCACAGATGACGATCACCAACAGTGCCACGCCCCAGTCACTCATCCTTGTGCTAGCTCGCTCACTGTCTGGGAGCTGAAACAACCAACACAATAGTTTAAATATTTACTCTTTTCCATTATTGTACCCTTAAGCGCCACGAATTCAATATCTTTTCAACTATTATTCATATTAAAAAAGAAACAAATTCTGGCAAAAATAAATATCCAAAATAAGATGAAGGATCCGTCCCAACATAAAAATACTACTACTACTACTACTACTACTACTACTACTACTACTACTGCTGCTACTACTACTACTACTACTACTACTACTACTACTACTACTACTACTACTGCTACTACTACTACTACTACTACTTCTACTACTACTACTACTACTACTAATAATAATAATAATAATAATTCACATTCTCCGTTCTGGGTGGGTTTGATTAGGCAGCGAAAATTAATACATATATACAAAAGAGAGGTGACAGTAAGATAGGTAAAATATGCACATTCAGTTGTAGCATTAAAAAATTATGTTTTGAGTTTGGCAGATACTAGGTGCACGTTTGAAGCTGAAGGGAGTCCCATAGATAGGCACCAGCATAAGAGAAGGATCGAGCACCGAAGTTCTTTAGTCTGTATTTTTGTACACACAGGATATATTTGTATTATTCTAAATTATTCAAAATGATTACTTTGATGTAGTTATGGAAACAAATAAATCCGACTCAGATATTTTAGCCGATACTGTAACACACGCAATGTGTTTCCATTATGTGGAGTTAGCCTGTGTTAAACTGTTCATGTAAAATCGCCAAATGCTTATCATGAGCGTCATGGACACGGTGCAAACATCACAATAGGATGTTGCACAGAGAGCAGTACATCAGTAAACAGTTCCCTGTGAATATGTTGTGTGGAGTTAACCAACCACGTCGTTAGGCTTTCAGATATTACAGCAATTACGACTCTGGTTTGGCAGTAGCTTCCCCACAATGACCAACATCAGTGTTTGTGTTTCCGGGTTGGTAACCAAGGCCCTTTCATGCTATGTATTGATCTTGACCAAGCCGAGATTTGATGCTTTCTGCAACCAGGTGTTGGCAGGACATACTTTTAACACTCTTCATTATCATCACTATGACAATTGCTGTCACGAGGCATTGGTAATGTTGATAAGGTTATGGAAAACGAAAACGTGCACAACTATCGAAATACCATATCTTATAATCTTAACAACAAACATTTAAAGAACTGACCTTCTCCTTTGTTTTTTATTTATCTAAAGGAATATATTTATGCACACACATTGCCCCATTCGTCACTAATACTTTCCGATATACGAGAGAGAGTGGGGCGTGTTGCAGTTGAATACTTTAACTCTTGCCTACGAACTGGTAGAAGCGACAATGTCAGAAGCTACGTTGAAACATAGCTCTCATAACTGTAACATTTGAAATGTTAAACCTAATAAAACAAGCACGTTGTTCAATGTATTTCCACTTTTTTTAATTTAGATGATGGCAAAACCACTCCTAAGCATCATGCAATAGCCTAAGACTTTTGTTTTGATCACCTACCTGTCACCATTGATCATATCCCTTAAAAACGTGTGTGCTGATTCTCTACTTCTCTGATGTCACACGGGGATTGACGTCAAGCCTTTGCATGTAATAGCCAATGCATCATTTGTTCAATTCACCTTATTTTATGATTAACCCACAGCTGTATTTTGTTTCCATGGCTACATTATGCAAAACTTAGTTTTTGTCAGTGAAAAGTCATACAAGCAGATGATTAACTTGAGTAAGAGGCTCTTTTGATGAATGTGTCTAATTTAATTACTTATGGTGCAGTTGAAGGTCTCTTTTGTAATATGGTTGTAGTTTCCTGTGACACTCTCCTGTGACAGTTTGATGTGTTATGTTATGATGTGGGACAGGTTATAGGACAGAGCCATTGACGTGTTACATATTAACACAACCATGCTGATAATCTTTCACGGGTTCGTTAATATATGACATTTTGTAAATATCAGAGAGAGCCAATATTGAAAAGAGTTCTAATAAAGGGATTATCCCTCAGTCACCACAAGTGACACGGGTTTTGAACAGGAAAATAATTCTTATTATAAATTTCCAGAACTGTTGGGGGACAATCTTACTTCTAAAAGTAAAAACTGGCTCAATTTTCTGATCAAATACTTCAAATGCATTTGTGGCAGTTACATTGTATTTACGAATTAAGGAGAGCTTTGCTGCCTTGTGATGTCAAAGCACATGCATTTGTCCAAATCGTTTGAGGGCTTATCCCAGATATGTATATGCTTTAACAACTTCATTTCCCTACCGTTATATGACCACTTCTTACATATGCCCCGTTCGTAGTTGATAGAGATTCACTAACATATGTTCATGATATAGTCAGAGGATCGTACAGTGGATAATAAATATTTCTTCATGCCTTTGCTATGTTCCTCGGATTGTTTATTTTTGTTTCCACAATTTCAATAACTTTTAAAATGTTTTTTTTTGTTAGCAAGTTTCTGAAAACAGTTAAGAGATTATATATTATGTAGAAATGTAACAGCATTCATCATCAAACCACTCTGGTTGTACATATTATGTTTTTTTCTGAAAATAAATTTCATACAGGATCCTCAGTATCAAATATGTCAATGCATTTTAACGTTAGTATCGGTATCCACTTCGACTGTGTCTGTCAAACAATCAAGTTGTCTAACGATGATATATTGCCATTTGTGTTTCTCTTTTCCATTTACATAAAACTAACAAAATAATCAATATTTTCATTATCTAGTTGCATTTCGTGCTACAATGGTAGTGTACTAACAAGTTGAACATCGTCTGATTCTTTACGTAATTCAATCTTGAATGTTTAATTATAATTAACTAAAAAGTAGTCAAATAATTAATATGCTTTATCCAGTACTTCGATCATTTTCTCAACCTGAATTTCCTTCCTCACAACAGTATAAGTTTACCAAACAAAACACAGGTTGGGATGATATCTAATATTGTAATACTTTCTCACTAATTATTCACAAATGATTTCCTGAAACCAAACAAGCTATAATTTCATTTTGGACAGAGATACAGGACATATTTGACTATCTCTCTTATAGAATGCCCTGATAAAATATCTGTTGAGGTGCAACGATAAAACTGTTTTCCTACTGATCCTGCCATTGACTCAATGTCATCGACACACTGAAGGCATTTCCACATTTTCATGTAATATAGTATTTGATCTTTTAATTTGTGCTAAATGTGGTTATGAAATGAAATATTTATCCAAGGTATCATAATAACCATTCGATGAGTATGAAAATCAAAGAGTAAATTTTCAAAAGTAATTTAGATAACTAAACTGAATCCAAATTCAATGGCTTTCTTAATCTAAACCATTTGCTCACGCAATTTGAAAATGTTAATCAGCACATTGGCAATAAAATAAATCAAGCTCTCTCAAATGTTAACAAAAGCCTGACATTAAGAGTAATGTCCTTTTTCAAATAGCACTCTGGGTTCACTGCACACACGACTAATATTTGAAAAGAGGATGAAAGCACTGATCAGCTAACCCAATATTACCAGGATACATGGGAGAACCAAAATAGGTTACCCCTGATACATCCTTGTTTATTACTTGACACCATCTCCAGAATGTGTCAATGATATTGAAAGAGGTATTTGATGAAAAATCGATTACCCCTGAGTAAATGTCATGGCCATGGCGCTGAAGGAAATTGCTTATGGGTGTCTCTTCTGAAACAGGAGTAGGCACAATCCTATCAGTTCTTCACAATCTTAAGGCATGTATTTCATGGATCGAATTACATTGTTGAGAATTAATGTAATTCGAGTAAGAGCTCCAACGAGTCTTAAAGAGTACAGGTTTAATATCTGCTCGATATCTTAGTATCTTTGGACACATTTGCTGTTGCTTCAGTCCAAGTATGCTTAACTTAGTTCAGGTAATTGACTTGCCTTTGTATGTGTTTGTGCCACCGGTAGGACAAGATGTGCTCACATCTTCTTGAAAACCTGGTATCTTCACGAAATGATAGTGATTCATAAATACATGCTTTTGATATAGTCGTACAATGGACTCAGCTTTTAGCACCGATTTCTTATGAGTATGAAAATTTGTTGTCTCTTTTATTTACTGATCAGTGTGCCTTACCTCACAAACTAATGGGTAAACGTTATGGGATAATGAAAATGACGAATAACATTGTGACTGCACATTTAATAGTGCCGTTATTTATAAAGATTCATAATTGTTGAACATACCTTTTTCAATCATATATACACTGCTCTTGCATTTTGTTTGTACATGAAGGATTCACCTTTATTCTTCATACACATTTTCTTTTATTTTCAGAAGGCAAATGGATGTCTGGTATCTTCAATCAATGTTTATTCATGACGTAGTGGAGGCCACAGGCCCATTCTACAGTTGCATCATTGCTTGAGAGAGTAACAGCATATATACATTGGGTTCATTGATATTCATTGTTCACCCAAATGGTTTTCTTAGTTGCATTTACAGTTTCTGGATTTTTTTTGAAGAAACATTGGTAAGTTATGTTGGATAGGATATAAGCAGTATTTTGGGATACTGAGATTGTCATAAACATAATATTGATAGACATAATGATTTATTACCAAATGCTTAGGACACCATCGGAATCGTACAATGGATCTTTTATTGGAAATTTCTTATGATTTTGGAAGGAGTTTCATCATTATAGGAAATTCGTCATATGTACGTAATGTTATTACGATGGCATAAAGCATTTCTGCGTTGGTGTTGATTTTGTAATCTTCTTTTCTTCGTGTGGTGTTATTCAGGGTTCGAACTGGGTAGGTCCATGCTCATGATATCGATCACTGGATTGTCTGGTTCAGACTCGATTATTTACAGACTGCCGTCGTGTAGCTGAACTATTGCGGAATTCGCCGTTAAACACAAACAAACACTCGAACCAAACAGTGATCTGAACCAACATATTTCGTTTTTGTATTTTCATTTGTAGCTAAACTGTTATGTTTCATGCCAGGCCAATAACGCCTACATGGTTTCCAATTTATACATGTCTGGTGATCGAAACATCTCTCGATAGATGTGCGTTGAGCTGCGTCCGTGACGTTACCGATAGCCGGAAGACATTGTCAAGACGCTATTTGAAGGTAATGAAAGTTACTTCTATGCCGTTTCGGTGGCTCTTGAAAGCGATTACGTTATGCCTCAATAACAACCATTACATTGTAGAGTAACGATTATCTAGTGCAATGCAACATTACTGGAGATTTCATTTAAGAGTCCAGCACAAATCTATCTCTTGGGTAACACAATGATTGGAATAAAAAGCATCGAGTTTCTTTGAATAACAAATACCGCCCACTTAACACAGAGCTAGTGTTTGAGGTCAATATTATATTTAGCCATTAGGTTGATACATCCATATGACTAGATCTGAGTATTCTACTGACGGGGTCCAGGGAGGAGTTTTCAATTCCAGCATAGAGTGTTTAGAAGGCATTCACAAGTCTCTTCTCCACACACTAGACGAAAACATTGATTTTGAATAAACGCTGACTATTGGTAAGTTGCACTAGCTGTAGGCGCAGCATAAAGACGTTTGGAATTCCAAGCAAATACCATTTCCCTGTTCAATAAATATAATTACCTCCACGCAGTAGGTAGCAGCTGGTGCTACAATTAATTTACAAGATTAAATACAGTTCTATAATGGGAAGTAAAGAGATACAATGCTGGGTTGCAAATAATCATTTTAGGTTAATATATCTGATGTATGATGCCAATGCTATTAATCCCTTGGCGGAGAACGTGAAGGAGAAAAATAACAGTAATGCTGTGGCCAGGATATTCAATGTGTCCCAGATCTTCATCTCTAGACGTTAGAAACGGTACCTACAGAATGGTACCTCGAGCTCATGTGACAGACCCAGGTCAGTTCGACCCAGTGTAACAACGGCTGCCCAGGACCACGTTATACGCATACGTCATTTGCGGTAAACGTGTACGACAACGGCAACACCAACAACAGTAGCAATTCAAGGATTGCAAAGGATATCTGACAACAGGCAGAACCGTAGTCGTAAGGCATGCAGGCCTCAGAGAATGACGGCCTTTCAGAGGTTTTGGACGTCGCCATTAACGTTTGACCCCCAACTTGAAACGGGAGGCCGACAGTTTGTCAGAGTAATAATGTGGTTGGCATTCTCCCACACGGTGAGCACAGATCTGACGCAAGTGCAGGACAAAAGCTACATCCTCACGTTGTTTCATGTTACGTCACCTTCAGCACGACAGTACCAAACCACTTATAACTGATAACGTTTACCATCTTCAGACAAATTCAGATTCAGAATCATTTATTTACCCAAAACCACCCACGGTGGTAAAAGAGTACAAAATATGATTAACATTAGAAAAATATACATAGAGCAATTTAGGACATTGTATACATACAATGCATGTTTAAATTAACATCAAGATGAAGGGTTTTAGAACTCTTTCACGAGTATAGATACAATTGTACATATATTTCGCAAGTGTTCAGTGCTGTTGTTGGAAAATAGTCTTGCCAATTTATGGGTATTGGGGAACTTACATGTATTATCAGCACTATGTCAGCACTGTGTCAGCACTGTGTCAGCACTATGTCAGCACTTTGTCAGCACTATGTCAGCACTGTGTCAGAACTATGCCAGCACTATGTCAGCACTATGTCAGCACTGTGTCAGAACTATGCCAGCACTGTGTCAGCACTATGTCAGCACTTCGTCAGCACTATGTCAGCACTGTGTCAGCACTATGCCAGCACTATGTCAACACTGTGTCAGCACTATGTCAGCACTGTGTCACTTCCACACCATGTCCTGGTCATGTGTTCTATCTATGTGGAGTATATAACATCTGACCCGTGAAGATCCGGGGTAGAATAGGTCTTCAGCAACCCATGCTTGTCGTAAAAGGCGACTAACGGGATCGGGTGGTCAGGCTCGCTGACTTGATTGATGCATGTCATCGATCCCAATTGCGTGGATCGATGCACATGATATCAATCACTTGATTGTCTGGTCCAGACTCGATTATTTACAGACCGTCGTCATATAGCTTGAATATTGGTGAGTGCGGCGTTAAACAACAAACCAACCAACTATAGTCATCTGATCTTATTTCGATTTTTTCAAGTATGATACGTATTGCTGAACATAATGCATTACGACTGGAAATTAATCAGGATATAACGCTTGGATTGACGAAGGAATCATATTCTTAAAGCACAAAGGCTTCCTCCCACGCTTCGAGGGTCATACCACCAAAGTGTTCCATTTCAGTCAGTACTATCGGATAATCTCTTTGCACTCCAGCAACAACGACCTGTTTCTGATGGCAGAGATGGACCAGATAACAGTGAACGAATTGATCCCGGAAAATATCGTTGGCTTTACACTCTGACAGAATGAACATAATCGATCTTAGGATCTGTTTACAGTCAGGTTAACGCTGACGATGAGCATTCAATTCAGATGAACGCGTACGCTTATTTCAATATATTTCATTCGATTTAGTTTTCAACCTATGTGTGGCATTAAATCAGATCAATTTTCAAATAGATGACTAGTTCATTAAATGAAGCATGTTGATATTTGCATTTCTGATAATATAAAGTCTGACTGGTGCACTTGCCAAAATAAACACAGCTAAATTAATAATCGTTATTTAAACAAACTTGTGTTCAACAATGCACTAAAAATAACATATTGGAAAGCAATTTGCTGCATTTTGAAAATACATAGTTTTGTAATTTAGTCATTGTAAACATGTCTACCACATAGTTGTAAAGATAAAAATACAAGTAGAACCACTTTAAAAATTGCTTGGGTTATTTTTGTCAGTGAAATAATGGTAGCTTTTTGCATCATGTCTGGAGGCAAGAAACTCGATGTAAACAAGAATACCCATTTACGTATTCTATTTCGACAATTCCCGGAGGCATTCGATGAAAAGAAGTTAAACATGGCGGTGTCCGGCCTTTCTTCTCAAGACGAATTCTTTAAGAGGATTGGCTTTCACTGTTCCATTTGATACAAACACTGGCCTGCGGCAACAGCATCAGTTTCACCAGTCGTCCCAGAGGAGCATCTTCACATTACACGAAGCACTGTTTCTTAGGTCATTGTTTCTTAAACTCGCTACCAAGTAGGTGTGCTGCGCCTTGTAAAGCCATTCCAAGGCTAAAGGAAAAAGATCAACTTTAATACGCAAGGGCTATTTTACAGTAATTACAGTAATGCAGGACTTCTAGTTCCTTTCCCATTTTCATCTTTTATTTTACAATGGGACGACCTTGTACAAATTGCAAAGTAAAACAGAAAACATGAAAATGGGATGGGAACTTTTAGTCTTGCCTTTCTGTAATGACTGTTACATTTCCAAATATCTTCACATCAGTTGACGACAAACAAGAGTTGCATTTAGCTGCACTGAAATACAAGCAACAGAACCCATTCAATATTCATAAAATTCTCAGAGTCGATTGTACGATTCCGACAGAATCATGAGCTTGTGTTTATGAATCACTATCCAATAGTGCTGATACTAGGTGTTCGTGAAAAGGTGAGCGTATCCTGTCACACAGGTGACATCCGTCAAAAACACATGCAAAGGCAAGTCATTTGTTCACTTTGTGAAAGATACACTAACCCTTTTATACCAATAAGCAAACTTACTCTAAAGAAATAAAAACAATGTATACGACAATTGGAGTTGTAATGTTTTCATTAAGCTGTTTGACCTAACAATGTTTCTCATCAATTATTTCTCACTTCTGTAACAAAAAGCCTATAAAAGGACACTACCAACTATGTCCTTGCGATTCGGTGGATATCAGTGTACAATACAGCTAGCAGGGGTATATTGCATTTCATTTGATTATGAAAAGAGTTCTGTCCTTAAATGTGCATACTTTATCCCAATGCGTTTGTCACATCTATAAGTAATGATCACAATGTTAGTAACATTCGTTTGACAAATGCTTATGTTCTTTGCTATATTTTCGCTCCGGTACAGAAATTCTGCGAGAAATGTCCAGGCAAGGATCGCTTAGTTTGAGAATCCGAATTATCTTCCTCAAACGTATCAAACATCAGAGTAGAATATATTATGCCCATCAATTTATGTTTAAAGTAAATGGTAGACGTGTCTCAGCGTCCGATTCAGGACAGCCTTTGTCTGAATGAACATCTAGCCATAACATATATATATATATATATATATATATATATATATATATATATATATATATATATATATATATATATATATATGTCTAGAATCACTTCACTGCCATGACTTATAACAGTCTGATTCATATTGTTAATCGTCATCACCATATGGCCCATTTTAAGTCAAACAACCTGAACGAGCTGCGAGCAGCCCGGAGTGTGTGTGTGTGTGTGTGTGTGTGTGTGTGTGTGTGTGTGTGTGTGTGTGTGTGTGTGTGTGTGTGTGTGTGTGTGTGTGCGTCTGTATGTGCGTGTCTCTGTGTGTGTGTGTGTGTGTATGTGTGTGTGTGTATGTGTGTCTGTGTGTGTGTATGTATGTGTGTGTGTCTGTGTGTCTGTCTCTGTGTGTGTGTGCGTTTGTGTGTATGTATGTATGTGTGTGTGTGTGTGTGTGTGTGTGTGTGTGTGTGTGTGTGTGTGTGTGTGTGTGTGTGTGTGTGTGTGTGTGTGTGTGTGTGTGTGTGTGTGTCCATGATGTGCATGTCTGTGTGTGCGTGTGCGTGTGTGTGTGTGCGTTTATCTGTAGAATAAAAATGATAATACTCAGTGTCACATGTTTCTGTAACCTATGCAGGCAAGGTGGTGTTCATTTCGTGGACCTGTCGAGAATAGTAGTCTTCTTGCTTTTATAACAATTTGTCCTTTCTTATACCTCATAACCTCATGGCAGCAATACGTATGGTTCACAATACTGTCGGTGATACTCTTTTAGAGGGACTTTATATCAAGTGACGACCATAGCCCCAGTTATGTCAAGTAAAGTCAAGTTATTTCATTTTCAAAACTATCAAAGGTGGAACAAGAGCATAGTTTACATCATGTTTACAATTCTGGACATAATTGCACGTGAAAAAAAAAGACACGAAGTAATGGTATGATATACAACATTAGGATTTTGTTGACAGTGGCGAGAATAATCGAAATGCACTATCTTCCTTAGTCTTTCTGTTCGCGGACACCTGGTGTTATCACTATTTGATAGTGATTCATAAACACATTATCATGACATGGTTGGAATCCAGTAATCAACTTTGCGTTTGGCAGATATTTCTGATGAATATGAAAGGGGTTTCATCTCTTGTATTTAGTCTCGTTGGGCACAACACACGTTTACAGTTTAAATCTTTTTCCTGTAAATACATCATCTTATATCCATGAGAGCTAAAAAAGGACATTTAAATAGATGAATACATCTATGGTACAAAATTCAATGTTTTGTCTTTAAATTTACATTATGGATATTCTTGGGTCCAGGCATAAACAAATCATATGTTTATTTCATGTCAGCATTCAGCATTTCAGTGCTTGATGTCAGAATAGGAGTTTTGTTTATTGGGGCATGGCACCACAATATAACCGATGTGGGCTAACTCCTTCAAAGACGCAGTAAGAGCACATTGTACTTGAAAAGGTCAAAGTACCCACAAGTACCATTTGAATGTCATATTGATATAATGATTTCTTTACAATCTTTTCGAAATATTTAATAGGTCTGGTCTTCAAAAGGCATTTGGGAATTTGCTCATGCTGAACTCCTTAGTTACAAGAAAAGTTATTAAAGCGATGGTCGTGACAGTGAATGAACATTAAAGACTCTCAACTCCAGCCAATCCCACAACGGATATTATAGGCTTAGTCGCCTCAATGCATCGGGTAATTCGCAATGTATTAGTCTTACACGACTGCAGTGAAATGACCTTTCATCAGCAACACATGTAGATGGAAAATTCCTAAACGGTAAGGGGACGAAGTGGACAGGGTCGTAATTAATTTTCATACTGTTACAAAGAATTGGTATTGATAGGTTCTGAGACGCAAATGCACATGTTTTGTGTGACCACCAAGGGAATTATCAGACACAATCAGTCCTCCTGATCATTGGTTTCTGTCTTCGCAGTCACTCCGGGATTATATGCTTTGAAAAAGAATGCGCCCTACTGAAAAAGCACAAATCGATGGATGCCGTTGAGTTGTTACCGTCCTAGAAATAGATGTGACATTTACAACGGCTGTTATAATAAGACATGTGGACGTGATCAATGACGTGATGTAATGAGACGCAATGTACATGAATCAGAGACCGGAAAGGACCACGGACAGGGGCGTCCGGTGCCACAATGCAACGTCAAACACGGGACTATTTAAGAGGTCGTCGTGCCAGGTTAGGAATAGCAACATCGATAAAAATCAGATTGATATTTTGCTGAAACTGGATCTGGGTCTTGCCAAAATCAATCAAGCTAAAAGGTTATGTTATAATGTTGGTGTTATGAGTGTGGACCGCCTCCGTGGTCTAGTGGTAGAGCGGAAGGTCCGGGGTTCGATCCCCGGCCGCGTCATACCAAAAGACGGTAAAAGATGGTACGTGTTGTTACCCTGTCTGGCGCTCGGCATAAAGGGGCTAAAACAAGGACTGGTCCGCTCGGAGTCAGTATACTGTGTCTGAGTGGGGTATTCGTGTTAAACTTCGACATGGTATCTCAGTGAGCTGGCACTATAAATCGGCATCGGTCCGGACTTGTACAAGCAGCCACACACACACACACACACACACACACACACACACACACACACACACACACACACACACACACACACACACACACACACACACACACGTGATTGCACGCGAATGCACGTCGCTAAATAAGCGCGACATTGAACCCAATTTCACCTCACCTCACCTATGGTGGGCATATGCATGATTTCTGCACATAGCGGTAACGGTTCCATAGAACTGTATGTATTGGATAATGTTTGTCTGCTCATCGGTTTGTCTAACGCCGCAGTCAGCAATGCTTACACAACGGCCTGTAAATAATCGAATTTGGACTGGACCAACCAGTGATTGATATAGCTTACTTGGCACGCAGTAATCCTCGTCACCGAGTCTGACCACCCGAACCACGGGTTACGGGTTTTGGGGGAGTTATTCTAACCTAGAATTCCAACGGATTGCAGTTGTTTTAGTCTGAAGAGAACATAATACTTGATGTCTTTAACATTTGGATGAAAGATGACACCCGTGAACGCCAAATAAAACATAGTTCCGTCAATTCAATGTACATTAAATAGAATGTCAGGGGTTCTAACCTTCATGAGTTTGAACCCCGATTCGCCCTGATTATAATACTTGGTTTGTCAGCACCAGGTGCGTGTGTATTTGTTGCCAGACGGCCCGTGAAGTTCCGGGATAGAATAGGTCTTCAGCAACCCATGCCTGCCATAAAAGGCGACTATGTGTATCGTAAAAGGCGACCAACGGGATCGGTGGTCAGTCTCGCTGACTTGGTTGATGCATGTCATCGTACACCAATTGCGTGGATAGATGCGCATGATGTCAATTACTGGATTGTCTGGTCCAGACTCGATCATTTACAAGCCGTCGTCATTTAGTTGGAATATTGCTGAGTGCGGCGTTAAACAACAAACAAACAAAAAGACTTTCACAAATGTATGAAAGAGTAGAATGATATCAAAATCAGAGAAGAGTGTTATTTATTGCATCCAGACTTCCCACTAGCTACGTATGCACCACACACATGTGTACATCAGTAATCATTCGAACGCCTCCGTGTTGGACTGGATAGAGTATATGTGCGGAGAGCGGAGGGTCGGTGGTTCGATCCCTTAGCCGAGATGTACAGATGGTACTTGATGTAACCCTGTCTGGCGTTCGGCATAGCAGGGATAAAAACAAGGATCTGTATACTGTGTCTGAGTGGTGAATCCATAGTAAATTACTACATGGTATCTCAGTGCGCTGGAAGTATAAAACCAGCATGTACCAATAGTTACACATCCATGCATGTCGCTACATAAGTGCCATTATTGAACGCCACATCCAACCCATTTCATCTCACGCCTCATTAATCATTCAAAGTAGCAGTGCAGACAGAAAATGCTTATTTGTTTGTGAGTACATACTCTCACATACCTTATGTAGTATTCAGCACTAAAACGATTATCGTTAGATCACCGCGTTTCGTTGATAGTCCAACCGTGCCAGTGAATAGGCTGGAATCTCAAATCGACTAAAAAACTAAAAACCTAATGTAGTTAGTCATCGTTGATTCAAGCATTTCGGTTTCCAAAAACACAAATGCTTTTAACATCACTGACACTAACCAGCTTCCCCGGACAACACTGTTGCTCGTGGTGTGTTACTGTCGCTTGGTAATTTGTTGAAATATAAACAGGAGGCTGCACATTGCAAGAAGACGTGGCTGCATGCTGACAAATCACGCTCCACAATTACCGGACGAGAGCAGCCAGCATATACTCTATCCCCAAATTTTATAAACGCGTTCTGGTTTTCTGCAACACGTGTCTGCAAAGACACAGCAAGGCCATGCTGGAACAGGAATTGAGTTGGGGAAAAATTTAATCTGATAGGAATTGACATAGCTGACATCAATATTTAACGTACCTTCTCCCCTATTGGATGTGTTGAAATTAGAGACAGATGTTATTTGCCTTACCGTCGTCATGTATGGTATCCGAAATGCCCTGTACATGCTTCTGTCAAGTCATTGTTAATAGTTTGATAATGAGTGAGTGAGTGGGTGAGTTGGGTTTAACGCCGCTTTTAACAGTATTCCAGTTATATCGCGGCGTGTCAGCTTAATGTGGGAGGAAAGCCCGAAGTGATGCAGGTTTCAAACGTTTACCACTTCGGTGAAACCTACGAGCACGGGTATGGTGCTGACAAACCTAGAAACATGATCGGGGCGAACCGGGATTGGCACCCACAAACATAGGTTTCTGGCGTGTCCAAGGGACGCAACTGTTACCCTTCCTGGCTCTCGGCATTACGGGGATGACACAACTCCTCGCCGGCTCGGAGTCAGTATATTGTGTCTAAGCGGAGTTCCCATGTTAAACTGCGGTATGGTATATCAGTTGGTTAGTACTTTAAAACTGGCATTAGTCCAGGACGGTACAAGTAGTACAAGCAGCCACACACACGCTGATCCGCAATCAGTCACCAAGCCAGACCGCCCGATTCTCTTAGGTTCTGCGACAAGCATATGATAACGACCACCCGATTCTCTTAGGGTCTTCGACAAGCATATGATAACGACCACCCAATTCTCTTAGGGTCTTCGACAAGCATATGATAACGACCACCCGATTCTCTTAGGTTCTTCACAAGCATATGATAACGACCATCCGATTCTCTTAGGGTCTTCGACAAGCATTTAATAACGACCACCCGATTCTCTTAGGTTCTTTGACAAGCATATGATAACGACCACCCGAATCTCTTAAGAAGTCTCTTCGACAAGCATATGATAACGACCACCCGATTCTCTTAGGTTCTTTGACAAGCATATGATAACGACCACCCGATTCTCTTAAGAAGGCTCCTCGACAAGCATATGATAACGACCACCCGATTCTCTTAGGTTCTTTGACAAGCATATGATAACGACCACCCGATTCTCTTAAGAAGGCTCCTCGACAAGCATATGATAACGACCACCCGATTCTCTTAGGTTCTTTGACAAGCATATGATAACGACCACCCGATTCTCTTAAGAAGTCTCTTCGACAAGCATATGATAACGACCACCCGATTCTCTTAAGAAGTCTCTTCGACAAGCATAGGATGCAGAGGACTCTCCTGAACAGTGTAACTGAATGTGTACAAATAGTGATCTTTATTATCTATGTCAGAGTCATATTTGTCGAGTGATTGTGTCAATGAGTGAGTCAGTGAGTGGATTAGTCAGTGAATCTCTCAGTAACTGAGTGAGAGACTCAGTGAGTCAGTACGAAATTATGCTGTTGTTTAAGCCATATTCACACAATGTAGGTAATCGTCAAAAGAGAATAAACTGTCGAAACTTAAAGAACATAAAAAATAAAATATTCATGACTGAAATACATTTTCCATCTTCTGACGCACATTATCCGCTGAACCATCAACAGAGCGCAAACAACCGTCATTTGAAGCAATATGTCACTGTCAGTAATACACCAGGCATATCTCACCAAACAACAATGAAGCCAAGCCGACGACCGCATGTATCTCTGGCCTTTAACGATCCCCACTAGCCGCCATTTAGCCCCTACTTCCTTCTTATATCCGGATTTTCTGGAACCATTTCTAATGAACTGGAGTAGAGTATCCTCTGAAGGGGTCTGCATTCTGCGCACACTGGTGGATTAACTGCCTTCAAAAGCCTCTGGGCACGAGACTAAACGTAATTACGGTGCCTGGAATACCGTAATGGAAGCAAGGGGAAGACACACCGAATACCTAGCTGTCTTTATGTTCTAATTTTAATGAGGCACACAGTTTGGTCCGGATATGTCACACACTCTAATAGCACCATCCCGGGTGTTGTTTGTCTAACATTATAAAGTCGTCGCCTTGGTGTATATTGGTTATAAATGTAGTTCAATGCTGCAATTCAGTTTTAAATATGAAATGCTCTACGGTGCGCTACAGCCAATAACAAATAAATGATACAATTCTTTTTAGATCTGTCACAAGTGTCAACGTGTTATACATGAACTGTCATTTTGACTTTCTGTGTAAGGATCAACTCCTTCCAATCCCAGCAAATGTTTAAGTTGAATATGTCTGTGGAAATCTCGATGAAAATCATATATTAGGTGCGTCCCTGTATATATCATACACAGACCTATTTTACTAGATTTCTGTTATGTGAATCTGTTAATGCCACTGTATTACAAACTAATATTAGTGCACTTTGAAATATGATTTGAAACGAGTTTCCGATTCACAGGTGACTTTGTCACACAAATGAAGTAACAAATATTTTGTAAATGATATATTTGATAATTCATGAACAGTATTTCAACATAGAAATGTAATCTGTCATGTCTTACATATTCATAAAAAATCTGAAAGTTGTTCTTTTTGAATACCAAATAAGGCAATGCGGTACAAGAGCCCATGAATTTTGGCACACAAACTGCCGCCTGTGTAAATCTGAAATGGCTATGCTTAAACAAGATTTATTGTGACCATGTTTTCGCAAGGACTATAAATACATGTTTGGTAACTTTCAATCACAACGGTCATTTTGCATAGTGATTGCCAGTTAACAACGTTTCACACCGTGAAGGAAGAATGTTGTATAAATCAATGTTCGTGTTTTCAGGCAGTAAGCATTCGTTAGAAAGACGAGAGTACAACGACGCTAATTACTCGTCCCTGTCATTGTCATTTCCCTCAATTACGCCTTCGCGACATGACGATCTAAAATTGTCTCGTGAAAGGTGTTTCAAGCTCGGAATCTTCCCAGGAAGTCTTAATCTGTCTAATGCAAGCACTCCATCGGCCAATATTCCAGCTAAAACAACGATAACACCGACGGTTATAATGCCACGCATTAGACAGGTTAAGCTGTGTGCGATAGCGACCTGACAAACATGACACTTTGTACATCCATGGGCCGATGAAGCTTATTCAAGATTTATACACATCGATTTTGAGGCGGACTGGCCATTGTATTCTTAAAGTTAATTTTCCTAGGTGTCTCTTGTGATGGATGCTGTTTGGTTTCTTCTCGGCTTGAGGTTATAATTACCATTCTTGGTTTTGTCCCATTTGCAAAATGAAGAGGTTGTTGACAATGTGATGATAAAATGGCAAAATCGAGCAACAAAAATGTTTGGAATAGGATTATTGGTTATCACCAGTTCCAATAGGCTGTGTTTGGTTATGGCTAAAGGGAAATTATTCCAGCTTTTTCAAGCTTAAGCTTAGCTTAAAATAAAACATATTTTGGAAACGCTATCATTGTTCAACAGATTTTCATGGCCAACTTAGAATATAAATGGTGGTATTTTCAGCCACAGTGTTATGCTAAACAGTAATGTGTCCAAGCATACAATTCTCTCGCATGACCCAAGGTTTCATATTTGTGCTCGCAGTGCGTTTAGCAGACAGACAGACAAATTTATTCGGGACTTCAGGCCACCGGCCCATAATACAATGGAAATATACTGTATATATATCTGCATGCTGAGTAGATTTAATAATGATTTAACGTTCAAGACTGTGTTTCCGTTCGAATGTTCATGACTTGGAGGAGAAAGTTACCTAAGCTTTTTATAATTTGTTCGTTTTCAGCTGACATAAGTCTTATAAAATTCTCAATAGAGGGAGGGGTAACGAGACGCTTGGGAAAAGAGTTTCTTCTTGCTCTAGAATACTGGTCACAAATAATAAGAACATGGAATTCATCTTCAACATGGTTATGTCCCTTCGAAAAACAGAAAGTGCAGACACGTTCATTATGTGGGATGTTGTTGTGACGCCCCAGTTCAACAGCAAGTCTGAAATTATTACACCGGAACATGGCTATAAGTCTACGTTGGTAGGAAGACATATCACAAGTAATATATGATTCCACATTTAGCGATGACTTGAGTTACCAGTTGCGACACATGTAATTACTATTTGGTTTGCGAAAACAGACAAAAGATTAAAGGGTACTACACAGTGTGATTTAATTTGGAGATCCGACAGTATATATTAATGAAATGTACACTGAGATGACCAAGAGGGTTTTAAATGTGCTTAGAGAAGCAACAGCCAACAGCGAGAAAACCAAATACTGCCTGCTATTATGGCATACAGTGATCAATTGACCAAACAGTGCAGTGCTAACAGACACCTCCCAAGTCTAACTGGATTTTTGTCATCGCATTCACGTAGTACTTTTGTTGACTTTCAGTAAATGACATTCATTTATTAACTATCCATCACTAAGGTTTTGTTTTGATTATCGGTTCTTGGTATTGTTGCATCAAAACTTCTTGTTGTCATATGTAGAATGTAGTAGGGTGATTAATGTCACAGGTTTCGGTTATGTGTTAAGAAGCAGTTTCGTCATGACCAGTTATCGATGCCCTTGTTTAAACACGCTTTATAACAGCAATTACTCGAGCAAATCAACATCATTTGGGAGGTATGAGCCCTGATCTGGAGAGTAAAATCATCTGTGTAATTCATCATGATGATTAACATTTATTATCATTCATAGTGGAATCATGGACGGCCGTGTTATCTTTCTTTTGAAATGTCATATGAATATTGGAAAAGATGTAAAAATTCAGTACATTTTAATTTTTTTCAAACATGTTAGAATCACAAAGGCCTGTTGAATTAAGTGAGCGAGTTGGTTGGGATTAACGCCACTTAGAACACTATTCAATTATATTCTGGCGTCTGAGACCACGTGCATGGCTACGGTGCACGACAATAGAAACCAATGATCATTATCAATACGAATCCCATGGCCAGAGGACCCTAGGCCTGCTTCGAAAAAGCAACACATCTCTGCATATTGAATTCACGTAGTAGCCAATCGTGTCATCTGTTATAGAACAGTTTAAAAGAAACATCATATCCGTTTTGAAAGAACACTGCAAACTTGCTTGAATATGTCAGCCCATGGGAAACAATTTTGAATTCTAAACATTATTATAAATGTTAAAAGCATTGTGTTTAAAGTGTTCATTTGTCATATTGAAAACCAGGTTTCCGAAATTGCGACAATGTGTGCAGTCCATGAGTAACCCATGGTATGGCCGGAATATTGCTAACAATGTGCTATAATCACTTACTCACTAAATGTTTATTAGGTTCATGTCGTGGCTACAGCAAAGGCATGTAACCTTCTTGTCGGGTCTTACTGCACCTTTCGTCATCTCACAGTTCAGAAAACTAGGCACATATGGTCTATGACATATTTTTCAGTGCGGTTGCCATGGAGACAACATTTCATTTGAGATGGAGATGATTTAAAAAACCTGAAATAGACCATGAGAGATATAAGCAGTTCGGTATGACTGCTCTTGGGGCCTTGGTCGAACATGCAATACGTTTACTGTGGGGACAGCACAACTTGTAAACGTACACACGCGGACCTGGCCTTAGGGCAACCCATGAACACACACACACACACACACACACACACACACACACACACACACACACACACACACACACACACACACACACACGTGAATGCACGTCGCTATATAAGCGCGACGTTAAACCCAATATCACCTCACCTCACCTATGGTGGGCATATGCATGATTTCTACACATAACGGTAACGGTTCCATAGAACTGTATGTATTTGATAATGTTTTTTTCCTCATCGGCTTGTCTAACGCCGCAGTCAGCAATGCTTACACAACGGCCTGTAAATAATCGAATTTGGACTGGACCAACCAGTGATTGATATAGCTTACTTGGCACGCAGTCATCCTCGTCACCGAGCCTGACCACCCGAACCACACACACACACACACACACACGCACACACGCACACGCACACACACACACACACACACACACACACACGCAAAGCCTTGTCCTTATGGCAACTCGTTACATACACAGCGCCACCCAGGCAGCCTGAGCTGAAGGTAAAATGAGTTAAACAATACATTCACAAGTGTTGTGAGAAGTTCCATCAACCCAAAGAAGAATATATGATTATTGATAGTTTCCAACGACAGCTCAGAAAACCTCTTTATCAATTTGCATTGTGTCAATTGTTACCATAAGGCCTGACAACCCACAGAGGGAATCACATAGAAGCTTAAACTTACTTAAAATCTAAATCTAAAATATATTCAACATTTCATATGTAAAAACAGGTTAGCTTTATCCATTAAAGACTGATAGGTGTGAGTCGATGCTTTATTAGCAAGTAAAGTTCATACAAATTCGTCTGGAGAGATCTGAACGTAGCAAACTGTGGCAAAGGCTCCAATTATCACCACAATGGATCTGTCGCTGAAGTCCTCATTGGCCCTCATCCGACGTAAAGTTATTGGCGGATTCCGTGCAAGATGGCTTCCAACCAGAACATCCTTTATCCCACGACATTTATACATCGACGGCCGAGTGATTTACTCGCCAGGCGGAGAAAGGCAGGAGAAATTTCCTTTGAAATGAGTAGGTTATGGATATTCGAGTCATTTCATCGGCGAAATTTCGCACCAGGAAAATGAGGATAAGCACGACACAAACCTTGGATGTGCTTACTGTATAGGCACAGGCAAAGCAAATAACCATTCGGCTCCAATTGAGTTTTGTAGGATGATAAGATAGATTGTTTATAAGTCTTGTACATGTTAACTCATGTCAAATATCATCAAATTGATTGGGTTAGTATAACAAATTTTAAAAAGATAATTTATTTTAATATTGCTTGACATGGACAATTTCTTATCATTCCGGTGGAGGCAATTGAAAGACCTGAATGAGATCATTTGTACATCATACTTATCATAATTCCATTACCAAGATAGTAATGGTTGGCATGATGTCAAACACATTTGCAGGACTGACCAAGTTCACATGGCTAAATTTGTTATTTGGTAAACGACCAGAGAACAGAAATGAGTGAGTGAAGATTTAACGTCACATCGGCAATATTTCAGCCATGTCGTGCCACAGTACAGAAAGCTTCACAACCTACTCTGCACAACCAATGCCATCTAAAACATTAAACACGTGTAATGGTTGAATAATGTTCAGAAACAAAGAAAACATAGACAGTTATGCTTTGAACAATTGCTGGAACCCAAGATGTGTTGGAGAGCAGAAGCCATCGAAACGTTTACAACACCACACGACCACTCGGACAGCGAGTCCAAATACAGAAGTCTAAATACACATTACATCCATCTACACACAACTTAATGCAGTGTAATGGTCTTAATTCAGAACGAACAACAGTGAGGCGTTCAACAAAATAGAGATGTTCTTTACAGAAGCTTTTTGTACCGCAACAACATGTAACATCCTTGCGTAAAGCTTCTATCAAAATACACAAACACGTAAGTGGTACTTATAAATGGCTATTACAATGAATCGATCGCTCACAATACTGCACATTAATATACATTCAATGTTTGTACAATACTTCAATCGCCTTATATGAGATCATTGATGGTTATTTAGTTCCCGCATCAATACTACAAAGGCCATATTTGAGATTGATTCGAGTAACGATGTTGACACAAAGACATTACCTTCATAAAAAAGTACCTTTCAGTGGTTTATTGATACACCTATTGTGGCAACAGGATACTGATAACAAAGGTTAAACCCAAACCACAACCACAACCTATAACAACACACATTTGCTATACATGTCATAAGTGCACATATGTTAACTGTTTCCTATTTAACGTTTCCACGTACTGCAATATATGGAAAAGGCTATATGTTTATTTCGCAGTGTAAATATAGAACTAAAATATGTTTGTTTCACCCTGCGAGGCATTCACGAATTAGAACTATCACCATCAACGGGTGTTATGCAGGAACGGTTTTTGTTCCTGAGTTTTACATTCGTTCTTAATACCTTGCAGTTGATTAATGACATAACTGACAATGATCAATACATTTTTCTTTGAACGGTAAGATTAGTGAGACATCCAATAAGTATGTAAGAACATCATAAAGACAGGATTCTCCTAAATGTGCTGCCCTCAGATGCCCCGATGCATCACGGCATGCAGCACAGACGCAAGATGCAGCCAATCAATCTTCGTCAGTGCATTATTGATGCACTCACCGAGGCGAAAACGTTATCTTTCCCCCTGAAGCACTACAAGTACCACAAACAACCAAAGCAAATCTTACATCAACAAGTTTAAAGATTAAATTGTGACACCTCGTAGTTTACTGCATGTGACAATTTTATCAATCTTAATTAATTACCGAGGGCATAATTATGAAAACTTGTCAACAAAAGGTTTCATTTCATGTAAATGCATCGTCAATCGCTAAATTAGTATAGCTCACTGTTTATGTAGTGCGTCCTATTTTACCTGTACTGTTACAATATGCTATACGTATCACAGTCAGTGTATAAATCCCCAGTTTACGAAGATCGTTGCAAGTCGACAGGTCATTTGCCAGCTGGATATACAACTCCTAATACCCTCACGCATCATCAACATCAAGCTTTTGAATAATACACCGGGGTTAGCGGAGAACACAGGTACTTACCCTTAAAAGATTCAATTGAACATGAGCCACCACACGCCCAATCCTAGGCACATGAGCTATCCGCTGCTATCCCTACTGTAGACTGTGTTATCTAGATATCCATAAGACCAACTATGAGTGAGCTATGCTAGTGACTGACACACTGGGAATGGCTTCTGTTCCATCGTTCTCCCCACCAGCGCTGTGGTCATCAAGGAATACGAAACACAAAAATCAATGAGATTAGAACAACACAGAGCTTGCTATGCTCGTGCAGGGGCGGGGTGATTTATTCATGGGAATATTGGGCACCGTTCAACATCTTTTAATTTCCTATGAAGTGTGTATTGAAATTTTGCAGCGTTCAAACATACAGAGGAATCCTCAGTGTGGGGCCTAAAGGCGTTTTTTGGAAGGTCATCCACGTGTTTGAGGAGTCCGTGTTGGAAAAATGCCCAGATGCGTTTGGTCGATGTGTTCTTTTTATATAGCTGGCGTTCTTCAGTGACTGTCGTGACTCATGAAGGAGTGTTCTATTGTTTGTTTGTTTGTTTGTTTGTTGTGTAACCCCGCACTGATCAATAATCCAGCATTCGACAGCGATCTGTACATTATCTGGTGTGAACCAGACAATCCAGTAATTGACATCAGAGCATCGCAATTGAGACACGACGACGTACATAACTGTCAGCGAGCCTTACCAGTCGGGCTTACAATATAAAGGGATGAGAAGACAACTAGTCACTGCCTTCATCTTCTGTTAATGACAGACATAAGGGCACATTAAGTGACAGTGTAACGTCAGGAACATGCCAATCACTACGTATATATCGTAATTGTAATTAATAAGTCTTGACCAATCAATCAGTGCCGGAAAGCGTGAGCTTCGACCCACGCTTTCAGGGTTCATGCAATCAGTCAACTGACCACCCGACCTCTATAGTCAGTTGTCACGACAAGCGTGGGACACTGAGGACATGTTTATCCCCTGCGACGCTTACATGTACTACTTGTACACGGTATGGAGGTTGAAGAAAATATACTGTGCAGCAAAAGGACACGCAATTGCAAGAGAAGTAAGATCTTTATAATAACGCCATAGTTAGCATTATCTCAGCTGTATGGCGACGGCCTGTAATCAGGCAAGGCTGGATAAATCAAACAAGAGATTGATATTACGAGCATCGTCCCACGGGGTCCGGGTACGATGACACGTTATCAACTTAATCACCGAGCCTGACCACTCGGTCCATTAAGTCAACTCTTACGACAGGCATACTTTGCGGGGAGCCAAATCTAACCCAGAATTCCCACGGAGATGAGGGTGGTAACAAAATAGAAATGTAATTATCAACACAATCAAATCCAAAGACTTCATATAAAGACAATGTAGACGTTAAAATTCAACCTGGTCGACGTGTGTCAAAGAGATTAATAGAACCATCTTCCAACAAACTACGTGAAAACTTAGCTGATGAAACAAAAGACTCGCATCCATGTTTGTCATGTTCTGAATTTCTACGCACTTTCCGAAACGCAGCACTGAAATATAATCAATACCCATTCAAACATGTTGCTATGGTGATATCAGTTTCACTTAGTGCCACCATGCGGTCATTTTAGAATTACCTCCCCCTGGCGTATCGATCTTCTCAACTGACAGTGTCCTTTGTGTTTGAGATTAAAGAAACGTCTGCCAGCAATATCTCGAACCATATGGGGTCTCCGACTGCCGTTATGTTGTAGGCTACATACATAGTAATAGCAAATGCTCTGTCATTGATTTTGGCAAAGTGGAACTAATTATCAAAAGATTCACTTTAATCATTGTCCTGGTATCGCAGCCACCAGGTGATCAATTCATCTGTAACAGGCAGTTCGGGATCCGGTAGTTCTGAGTTCGAATCCCAGATCTGACCCCGTCTAAGCTGGTCATTCAGTATGTAAAAGTGATCCTGGGTTTCCCAACAGTGACAACACCTGTTTTATTTTGTGCTGTTATATCTCTCCCCCCATTCACCTATACGTCGTGATATTACTGAACAAAAGCGACAAACCCCGTTCCATACTCATAAGAAACCCCTGCTAAACGCAGAGTCGATTGTACAATTCCGATTATATCATGAGCATGTGTTTATGAATCACTATGAAATAATGATGTGGTGCTCGCGAAAAGGTGAGCATATCCCGCCCCATCGTCGGTACTCGTCAGAAACACATGCGAAGGTAAGTAAATTATTAAATAAAAATAACCAAAAAACATGGGAACGCATGTTACCACTGCTATCGCAATTGGTCTCTTTCTGTAATTGTATACCATACAATATTTTTCAAAGGTTGTATCTTTGATCTTCCATATTTCCTGCCGGGAAAAAATGTTTGAAGCAAAAAATGATACACCAGGTTGCGTGCCTCAGTCATACCAGGAACCGCTGATCGTTGATCAACACCATAACATGCTTGTGTCACCAAAGTTGTAAACCTATATTGATGATTTTCCTACTTTTGGTCAGCTAATGACCTGAAATATCCAATCTTGCGTTAAGACCCCACACTCACTCAGACCGCCAAAGTGATCTAGTGGATAGAGCGTCTGCCCGGAGAGCGGAAGGTCGGTGGTTCGAGCCCCGGCGGCATTAAAGCAAAGGACGTTATATTACGTGTTGTTATCCTGCCTGGGTTTCTGTATTTATGTTAGAAAACCTGGACTGATCAACTGGGAGTCAATATACTGTGTCTGAGTAGGGTATACCTGTTACACTCCGGCGTGGTATTTCAGTGGCCTAGGGGCGGTCGGGTAGCCTAGTGGTTAAAGCGTCACTTGCTCGTCACGCCGAGGACCCGGGTTCGATTCCCGACATGGGTACAATGTGTGAAGCCCATTTCTGGTGTCCCCCGCCGTGATATTGCTGGAATATTGCTAAAAGCGGCGTAAAAACATACTCACTCACTCACTCACTCAGTGGCCTAGCACTATAAAACCAGCATGAGTCCAGGATGGCAAAATCAGCCCTCTCTCTCTCTCTCTCTCTCTCTCTCTCTCTCTCTCTCTCTCTCTCTCTCTCTCTCTCTCTCTCTCACACACACACACGCAAACAGCACAAGAAGCAGAACGTTATTGTTATGGACACAGAGGTGAAAGAGTTACTTCCCTTGTTTTATGTGAACAGTTGATATAATAACATACATGACTGTATACTTATATAACAAAAGGGGACCATTATGGGATAGGATCCTTCCCCATTATAGTCATTCATATACAACGTATCACCCACCCAGCAAATAAATATCGAGACGAGAAGTATAATATGCTTCAAACATATACACGTACACAATCAATATATTTCACGTTTGACACAAGAGAACGTTCTTTTTCCACATAAGTATCACACTGTCACATACTACTGTGTTATTCTCATGTGATTCCAATGGCAGGTTTCAGCGAGCTGACTGTGATTGATTGGTGATGACAGCACTGGAAGACAAGAAACAAGTGAAGCTGAGGTAAAATCTCGTTGTCACTGTGTCCAAATGTATCTACGTGAAAGACTGCATTTCCTCAAAGTTGTTGGAAACTCGTGAAGATCTAGGGTAGAACAGGTCTTCGGCAACCCATTCTTGACGTAAAAGCCGACTATGAATTGTCGTTAGAGGCGACTAAAGGGATCGGGCGGTCAGGCTCGCTGACTTGGTTGGCTCGCATGTCATCGCATTCCAATTGCTTGGATATTTGTTCATGATTTCAATCACTGGATTATCTGTTCCATACCCCATTATTTACAGTCCGCCGTCATATAGCTAGAATGTTGCTCAGTGCAGCGTGAAACAAACAAACAAACAAACAAACAAACTTGTCCATCAGGGTTATAGTGTGTGAGTGCGTGAGTTAGGTTTTACGCGGTTTTTATCCCAGCAATATCACGGCGGGGGACACCAGAAATGGGTTTAACACGTTTTCCCAATGTCGGGAATCGAACCCGGGTCTTCGGCTTTAACCTCTAGGCTACCCGAGCGCCCCTCATCAGGATTATACCAAACAAGACATTAGTACAGTTTTCAAATTGTTTATGGTAGACATTGCCAAATTGGACGCATCAGTGACAAAAATATGTCCAATGCAATTCCCTATTTTGATTTGTATCATATGTTCCCGTGTCTTTTCAGGTGAATAGTTGACTTGCCTTTGCATGTGTTTGTGACGGGTGCCACCGGTGGGGCAGTATACGCTCACCTTTTCGCGAACACCTGGTATCATCACCTTTTGATAGTGATTCATAACCATATGATTTTGGTTTAGACAGAATCGAACAATAGACTCTCCCTTCAGCAGATATTTCTTAGGATTATGGAAAGGATTTTGCAGCTTTTATTTACAACAGAAACTAGTAATTTCCCAAATAAGACAGGATTCGGTCATATGTTTGTACTGCTGTTATATATTTTACCAAATGCAACCACTCCGACCTACATGTCGCCGAAAACATCACCATGTCCACGGCGTGTGTTTAAGTTTATAAACCGTTTGTCTCTAACCTGACGTACAGGGTTAGTTCTTGTCTTATTGCTAGCTTATAGATAACCGGCTTACCGCAAGGCTATAACTCTGCCTCTAATTTGTTCGGTACGAGTAGATCCACATTAGCGGGGGGACCTTTCTCAACCATCTCGGGCCTGTGTGTTGTAATTAACGCTGTATGTAAAACTGACGTGTTGTATACATGTATTTTGGGTAATTCTAAATCGTTGATTCATATACATCATAGAATTTGACACAGCAGACAAAGCAGACAGACAACTGGAATCAAAGAGTAGTTCCCCTCGGAGAAGTGCCCCTTTAACGTTAAGCCTACCGGCTAAACATTTCAGCTCAGGCATTGTAGAACTGTCCGGTAACTCTTTGACAATATTCATCCTCGGAACAGTATTCAATCACAGGTAGAAACCTGGATAGTACAACGTCCGTGAAAATATTCATACAATGAGGAATTAATTTTAGCTTAGAAGCTGGTAATTTAGACGTTGTTTGAAAAGGAAGGAAAATAGTTCGTTTCCGTGTATACATGCCCCAATAACGTATACTGTAATTATATATAATTACTAAACATGATGGAAATGATAAGAACAAGTCTAGGGTAGACTATTCCTGGTTTTACCTTTGTGTATTCAATTTGGTGTTTTTCAACCTAGGGACTTGTTTGCCATTTCAAATCATGCACCTGTTTGTCAAATAAAAGTGACAAAACCCTTCCATTAGGGCCGAGGCAATTGCATGCTTCCGACTCCATCATGAGCATTTGTTTATGAATCATTATCAAATAGTGATGACACCAGGTGTTCGCGAAAAGGTGGGTGTATCCTGCTCCACCGGTGGCACCCTTCAAAGACACATGCAAAGGCAAGTCAAGTGTTTATTTGGAAAAACAACAACGGTAACGCATGGTGCCATAGGGAATTGCATCGGGCATCATTTTAGTCATAGATGCGTCAAATGTGTTCTCCATATGTCTAGCATAAGACCAGATGGCCTAAGCACCAGTAGCCCAAGTCGTTGTTCCAATGCGAGAGCAGACAATCTTTGACATGATACTCGTTTCTGTATCTACCTTACCGCCTCCGTGGCCTAGTGGTAGAGCGTCCGCCCGGAGAGCGGAAGGTCCAGGGTTCGATCCCCGACCGCATCATACCAAAAGACGTTAAAAGGTGGTACTTGTTGTTACCCTGTCTGGCGTTAGGCATTAAGAGCCTAAAACAAGGACTGGTCGGCTCGGAGTCAGTATACTGTGTCTGAGTGGGGTATTCATGTTAAACTGCGGCATGGTAACTCAGTGGGCTAGCACTATAAATCGGCATCAGTCCGGACTAGTACAAGCAGCCACACAAACACACACACGTACATGCACGTCGCTATATAAGTGCAATAATCTTGGATGCGACGTTAAACCCCATTTCACCTCACCTCACCTGTATCTACCTCAATGGCACTTGCCCTCAACAGACTCCCACTCCACTCAGACAGTTTGTGAATTGGAGTCCTATCTTACTGCTTGCGGATATATTTTATGATTCGATTTTGTGTCCAATAAGAATGAAAGGCACGACAGAAGTATATTCTCAAAGATAGATTTTAGCACAATCGTTTATATACAGTGTGTTTTGTAAATCGTGATTTATTAATGTATGATTCATGTTCGTGCCTAGTACGCGTTTCCTCGACTTCGGAAAACATCAATAGTGTCCCTTGACTGAAGAATCCTGCATCTCGGGAATTGGTGACAGCTGGGTACACTGAATTGGTGTTTCGTTTCTATAGATACAGTCAATGTCAATAATTAGGCAATATGTACATTGACTGACAATTTCAGTCGATATGAACATTGCCTGAGTGAATCGGTCAATATACATATTGGCTGAAATGTTAAGTCAATATCGAATTGCCTGATTATAGACACTGATTGTACCAGACAGACTTTCCCTTGGACTGAAACAGTAATTCATCCACCAGCCTGATATTTGTCGTGCTTCACAATGCGACATAAATGACGGGGTGGGGCTGTTTTGATCTCTGAAACTGTACCTTATTCATAAGCATATGCTTCAGCAAAAGTTATGTCACAGCTGTAATTGATGGCTCAAGGCAAAACAAAAAAACGTTATCTATTTCACTATTTTGAAGGGGAGTTAAAATGTAACGTTGCATCGGCATTATTTCAGCAATATAGTAACCAGTTTCATAATTACATGAATATATTGCAAATAATAATTTTTCCTTGGCATTTGATTGTCTAACCCAGCAACCTTTTGTGATTCCACATACCGGAAGGTCGAGGGTTCGATATAAATGGTCGCGTCGTTTTAAAAGACCTTACAAGATTTATTTAATCGTTGTTACTCTGCCTGGCGCTCGACATTACGGGGATAAAACAAGTACTGGTCGGATCGAAGTCAATATAATGTGTCTGTGTATCCCTGTAACCTGCGGCAAGGTGAGTGAGTCAGTATGGTTTTACGCCGCTTTTAGCAATATTCCAGCAATATCACGGCGGGGGACACCAGAAATGGGCTTCACACATTGTACCCATGTCGGGAATCGAACCCGGGTCTTCGGCGTCACGAGAGAACGCTTTAACCACTAAGCTACACCCCCCTTGCGGCAAGGCATCCCAGGGGGTAGCAATACTGGTATTTTTTAGGCTAGTATAAGAAGCCATACACACACACACACGCGCACACACGCACGCACGCATACATACACACACGCACGAGTGCATACACGTCACAAAAGCAGTGCAATAATCTTGAAGGCGAAACCAAACTTTACCTCACTGCACAAGAGTTACATAATTATGTTGCATTTATATACACACCGCCAAAAGAAACGCGAATACCACCCATGTTGGTTAATATATACAAAATTACTCATAGTCAACATACTGATTGTTAGTTTTGACATTAATTGGTACACATTGGAAACATCACTTCTTAACGTACATACTTCTCTATTTATCACCCATAAATCTCACAGGAGATATCGCTTGGGTGAGATATAGAGGTTATCACGCGGGTGTGTTTGAGGATGGTAAATATCCTAATACAGGATATTTACCATCCCAAAACAAACAAGCGTGATAATCTTTATCATAAAATGTCATTCTTCAATTCTGTGCTTGAAAATCGCTTTCCCTCTCTCACAAACATTACCGAAACATTGCAGCTATTCATGGAATGTGCGCATTAATATATATTACGTCACAGGGTAAGTGATGTGTCAGTCGGACAATGACAGTAGCCAATATAATTCCAACTGAAACATGTTTCTTATACAGAGGCGAAACAACATGTACGCAAAACAACAATTGCCAACACGAATTGTTTTTACTTGCCTTTCGCGGCAAACCATCGGTCTGTCCACTAGAGTAACTGACCTTTGTCAAAGGGAAGCTACTCTAACCCTAGTCTAGGAGACTACGGCCACGGTCACGGTCAGACGTTGTTGACAGTCAGTCTGTCCTGTCATAGCGTTACGAAATGCAGCAACAAAACGAAACAAGGTAACAATTCAAACATATTTCGGCCAAATCCAACTATTTTAATTTGTGGAAAAGGTTCTAAGCCGCAGAGGCCTACGAGCACAGATATGGCTACTGATCCCGCTTGGCTAGGACTAGTGCCCTCCAAACATTGTTTCGAAATTTATATCTCGGAAGTTGCCAAAACTTATAAAATGCCTCAGCTACGTCACAGTTAGACACTGATTTTCAGTATATTAGACTGTTCTTTTGACAATGAAAGCAATTATCCCAGTAGTTTCTCCAGATTCCCGATGATAAATTCTGACTCGATCGCCGAATGACAAGAGTGACGCCATGTTTGTTTGTAAACAGTGAAAGTAGTCCCTACTTGACCTTTGATATTTGCATCTCTATCCGCATATGACCCCAACAGATATCGTTTTTATCCGTTGTCTTTATCCTGCCGAAAAACCTACCCATTATATGATAACAAGCGATATCTAGACTTTAGATATCGCTGCAATAAAATTGCATCAAAATGCTTTGCAGACCATTGTGACGTCATTGTTACCATGACGTCACAATCAAATGACATCACTAATGGCTCTGCTACTAAAGCTGTTAGCAGTACTTTTTACACTTAAGACACTGCTTATTACTGTCTACAAACTGAAAAAGTTGGAAGAATGAAGTTGGATGATAAATAAAATCTCACCCTCGTGTCTTTTGATATCAAACATATCAACACTCGTTGATAAAAGTGAAAAAAAATCCTCGGCAAGCCTCGGAGTTTTCCCACTTTTATCAACTCGTGTTGATATATTTGATATCAAAAGACACTCGGGTGAGATTCTGTATTTGTTTCCTTTGTCGGCAAGTATATAAGACAACAAGGTTATTGCTTTAGGATGTTTTGTTCATCACGACAATACATTGATGTACGAGCCAGAGGTGAAGGTCAATGCATTTAGACCGCGATACATTGCCAGAGGTGATAATGATAGCAGAGCGTAGCTCCAGCGAAACAGAATAAAAACACCACGGACACCTTCCTTGTTCATGGTTGCTGGGTAAGACTTATATTGATCACATAATTCGTGTACTTTACAGACAACGCATACAATGGTATACTTAAAAGTAGGGTCAAGATTGAGTTGGTTGGTTGGTTGATTGGTCTGTTGTTTAACGCCTCACTCAGCAATATTCCAGCTATATGACGGCGGTCTGTATATAATCGAGTCTAAACGTGGGACGGCTGATGCTGGATGATAAATAGAATCTCGACCTCGTGTCGTCTGACATCTAATATATCAACATCTCTGAGTTTTGATGAATGATGAAGTGTATTTACAACGGGCTAAATTCCATACATCAAATATATGCTCAAAGCGTACATAATAGGGTTGGTTGGTTGGTTTGTTGTTTAACGCCGCACACAGCAATAGTCCAGCTATATGACGGCGGCCTGTAAATAATCGAGTCTGGACCAGACAATTCAGTGAATAATATCATGAGCATCAATCCACGCAAGTGGGATTGATAACGTGCATCAACTAAGTCAGCGAGGCTGACCACCCGATCCCGTTAGTCGCCTTTTACGACAAGCATGGGTTGCTGAAGACCTATTCTACCCCGGATGTACATAATAGGGATGCCAATTACGTAATTTACAATATAAGATGGCAACGCATCGCAACGCGATAAATCACAAAGAGCAATGACGAACGAGGCGTGGTTACTTCGTAATAAAGCAATGTTCTATCTTGACGCCAATTCTGGAGATTCGAACATGCGCTCACAACTTGATGGCGTCGTATATTGGACGACGTTATTTTGAGAGGGAATCGTCTAATAGGTTGTTCCCCATAGATGTAGCTGGGCTACACAGTTAAACGAAGTGGCAGAACGATCGCATCCAAAAGTGGGAGAGATATGACAATCGGTATGTGAGGATTGTGAGAATATGCGTGAAATATCACACTTAACCCAACATTGCCGAGGTCGAATTTTAATCAGGGAATCATCATTATTACAATTTGGGTAAATATTCTTAAAGCTTGTAAATTTTATCAACCGCCTTAAAGAACCTGTACTAATGTTGATACATCATATAAGCAATAAACGACTCGTGGTCGTTGTTTGTCGTACAGTAAAACACTGCAGGGAAAACACTCGAGGCTGCAGCCCTCATCATTTATTCTCCCTGCAATGTTTTTTTTATGTTCGATATGCAACTCCCACTCGTCGTTTATTTTTTAAATATGAACATGGCAATAGGGGCAAAAATGGAAGCATCCACGCATAATAGTACTTTCGGAAAAGGTGTGTTTTAATCAATTCCTTGAAATAGTCCAAGGGTGGTGCCAGTTTGATTTCTAGCGGGAGTTCATTCCAGAGAATTGCTGAGCTAAAGATCTCTTGCATAACGAGTGCAGTTTCCTCCTGTGGACAAAGAAGATGTTTGTCGGCGGATAGTAAGGCTCTTTCCTTTCTATGATGTCCCCTAGCGATCTGGTACATAGTTTGAAGAGCAAAGGACCAAGGACAGAGTTTTAACCGTATATCGAGTCCAGATATTTGTGCTCGTCAAAATTCGTTAATGCAAGATCTTTCGCCACTCAACGGCTCTTCAGGTATAATGGAAACTTCAACGTAGTCGTAGGCGGACCGGTGAAGATCCAGGGTGGAACAGCTACCCATTCTTTGCTGTAAAAGGCGATTATAGTTGTCGGAAGAGCCGACTAACAGGATCGGGTGGTCAGGTTCGCTGACTTAGTTGATGCATGTCATCGTATTCCAAATGCGGGGATCGATGCTCATGACGTCAATCACTAGATTGTCACGTTCAGTCTTGATTATTTACAGACCGCCGTCATATAGTTGTGTATATAGTTAAACGTTGCGTAAAACAAGAAACAAACAAGTCATAGGCGACGTCCAACAGCAGTAGTTGTGTCGTTATAATGCCCATGACGAAATAGTTAGTTACAATAACTAAAACGTGTTAATAGGCGACAGCCAACATAATATTTTCGACATCATAATGCCTTTGACGCCTTAGTTCGTGACAATAGTGTGAGGCGTAAATACATTGTTGTGTGAGTGCACAAATATACATAGTGGCTGTTGAAGCGACTGTCTGACTGTTGTAGTGCTCCTAGCCTCTTTCCTCGGTTGACAGGTCCTATGATCCTACTCTCCGTTCGTCCACTGTCTAGAACCAAATAGGAAAACAGTCGTCCAGATATCTTCTCCATGTTTTACGAATATGCTTAGCTGTATTTCCATCCATAGAATTTTCTACTTTGATTTCTTCTGTATATCTCATCACCAGAGTAGCGTATGTATGTAGGTGCTTGTGTTCACATGGCTGTTCCGTTGATTTGCTGTTTGCACGGCGCCAGGTTTCAAGTTTAACAATATCTGCATGTATCTACTGATCTCGTTCGTTATAAGAAAATATTACAACAATGTAAATATCACTCTGAAAAAAGTAATCATGTAGAAATATTAATAACTTTACCACTGCAGATTTACCAGCAGCATCCCACCATGATTGTGACAACTTGTAACCAATGTTCCTTGAAAACAATGACAAATGTTTCAGGAAGTTATTGTTGTGAAAACATATTACTAGTTAGTTTGTTTTCTACTTTTATATTACATAAATATTTAAATTGAAATATGGCATATTCTCAGTCCTGATTCTGAAGGTAAAACATGAAAGTCTTTTAGGACAGAAAAGTACTTGGATCAAATTTATCTGGTAAAACCTGTTGTTGAAATAAGTGAATGAGTGAGTATGGTTAGCTATATTCCAGCAATGTCATTGCTGGGGTCACCAGAAATGGGCTTTTACACATTGTGTCCATGTGGGGAATCCAAACCGAGCCTTGGGCGTGAGGAGAGAACGATTCAACCACTGGGCTCACCGCCCCATTGTCGAAATAAAATATATTGTTCTCCAGAATTCATTTCAAAGATTCCATGATGAACGTGTGTGTAAACTAGCATCTGGATGCCTAGTTAATTTTTATCGTACCGCTTGAAGTCCTACATTATGGGGTATATTAGTGTATACACATTTTCCACGTCAAAGGTCACTGTTAAAGCATCGGTGGTACGACTTCCGACAGGTGTTGGAAAAAGTCTATCACATTTCGAACCAAACTTGGAACCTTTTTCGTGAGAGGTTTAAGTTGTAGTACGTAACGATTTCCAAATTGAAACAATATGTTAACCCAGAAATCTGTACGTAAACGAGTTTAGTTTGAAACCAACAAATGAAAAACAATCAACAAATGTTACGAAATTCACAAAGTTAAAAAAAATCAATACAAATTACTGCACACCATTACAATGGCAGTACGCAATAGAGTGGTTGTACAATATTCAATGGCAATATATAATATGATGCCAGTGGCCAGTATAAAATACAAAAATACAGTGGTGATCGCAAAAGTCAGTGACAATAATATATTCACCCAGCAGCGACAGCGATCAAGCTTCCGAGAAAGACCTAGGCAGGGAATCCGGGTTGATGAGTGATCTTCACACGAATGCTGGTCTTGATGTAATGAACTGTGTGAGAGACGAAATGTGCGAGAGAGACACGGGAGGCACGCTCGTGTCCTCTTATATGCAGTCTAACTAACTATTAGAGTGAGTGAGTGAATGCGTGAGTGAGTGAGTGAGTGAGTATGGTTTTACGCCGCTTTTAGCAATATTCAAGCAATGTCACGGCGGGAAACACCAGTAACTGGCAATGTCACGGCGGGAGACACAAGAAATTGGCTGCACACATTGACACCCTGAAACACATAATTACATAATAAATAATAAGGAAAACATTATCATTAATGCTAGATACATAGCATAAGCTTATTACAAGTAAGTATTACATATATCAGTCATCCATTAGACCACTAGATAGACTGTATGCTATACGATTATAATAGAACATAAGCAATAATAGACATGCAACACAATACCGAAATACAAGGGAGATAACTCCTTGACTTTCATTTGACAATAATATATACACAATGACGCTTACACATTCTGTATACACATTTACAATACTTTAAGACAGAAATGAATGATATTATAATATTACATTAAATGTGGTCATAACATTTAGATTATTGGTCTACAGAAGCAGCTTAACATACTTTCGGAATATTCAGATAAATGGAAACTTAGTGTTAATCTTGATAAAACAAATATTGTTATATTTCGTAGAGGTGGTCGAGTGGCCACAAGAGAGGAATGTTTTTTTAAAGGTACATGTATTAATGTTGTGCATGAATACAAATATCTTGGCATATTGTTTACCCATACACTGAATCTGAATAAGTCAGTAATTAATCTCACAAACAGAGCAAAGAAAGCTCTGTTACAAGTCCACTTTGTTATGTCTTAGCTCGGAGTTATTTCACCAAAAATGTATTTTAAATTATTTGATTCTCAAATACAACCTATTTTACTATACGGGTCTGAGATATGGGGTTGTAAAGAGTTCTATACAATTGAAAAGGTTCATCTCCTCGCTTGTAAAAAGTTTTTGAATGTTGGTATGTCTACACCAAGTAATATGGTTTATGGAGAATGCGGGAGATTCCCATTGTACATTGGATCTTACACTCGTTGTTTGAAGTATTGGTGTAAAATAATAATAATGCCTAAGCACCGTTTACCCAAGAAAGCCTACAACATGCTCGTTCACCTCGACAATCTTGGAAAGAACACATGGGCTTCTTGTATTCGTACATTGCTTTTTACATATGGCTTTGGTTTTATTTGGCTGTCCCAGACAATTGGTAATGCAAATGTTTTCATTAAGTTCTTTCGCATGCGTGCCATTGACATGTTTCATCAGAAATGGCATTCAGATATTTATGAAAGTTCAAGATATGATACTTATCGCCAATTCAAGTCATTGCTTGAACCAGAATCCTATTTATCAAATTACGGTACAGGAATTCCAGTAACACCCTTATTCGTTTTAGACTTGGCCTGAATGATCTAAAAATTAACACAGGGAGATTTTCATCTTTTGAGAAATCGATACGATTATGCCCATTTTGTGAAATTGTTGTCGAAGATGAATTACATTTCATGTTTATTTGCCCTATATACGAAAATCTAAGAGACAAGTACTTACCGCAGTGGTCTCTATATCATTTTATTGCTAAAAGATTGTCTTTATTACTGTCTTGCAAGGATCTTATCACACATCAACTGGCTTTGTACATACATAATGCTTTTTTGTTACGAAGTGAATTGTTACCTTGACTTTGTATTTTATAAAATATGTTATGTAACTCCGTTGTATATGGGCCTGTGGCCTTTCATACAATAAAGAATTGAATTGAATTGAACATTTAGATAACATCTTAAGTATTAGACAAATATAAATAACACAATGCATACCGTGTGGATGATACAAGGGTTTATATCCCAACTGCCACACGTATGGCAACACCATAGATGATCTGAATAAATAATACATAAATTAAAACACTATATAACATTAAATACACACATTTTGTTAACAATGATTCGCATGTATCACCTCTGAATCTGTACAAGCAAAAGCTTTTTAAAACATTCTTGAAGTAAAACACTTTCACATATCATATTGAAGTGCGGATTTAAATAATTCGACATAATCGAAATTTATATTAGATTACATACATTTAGTTTACTTAATATAACACTTTAAACATACTGTATTATTTCAAGACAACACCAGATAGAGATCATAACCATTTAACTCACCTAATTCAATATCATCTCTTAATCCTTTGCTGGTCTGAGCAGTTCTGTCTGTTCATTTGCTGAGAGAGTATGCAGTGTAATCAAAGCATGCAGTTTAACAATAAGTGTAAGCTTGGCCAGTCAGCATATGAAGCTTCTGGCCATTGGGCAGTTAGTAGGTAAAACAGGTCAGCAAAACTACATTGGCCACATACCCATGTCGGAAATCGAGTCTTCGCCGTGACGAGCGAACGCTTTAACCACTAGGCTACCCGACCGCTTCACTAACAATTAGAAATTTCCACATAGTGCCCTCACAACATAGAACATTCCACATGTTTCTATAACACCATCACAGTCCACGGCATTCCGAAAGTTTACTTATCACACTAGCATCTAAATATCGTTACCTCCTCGAAACTGCTCACATTAAATAGTACTACGTTTCTGACAACTAATCGCTGCCCAAACACAATGTAATGAGCGTTTACCGAATCTCAACAGAAGCAATGTAACACAGTTACAATCATTTTTCAGCAAAAAAATACACTGCCACATAACCGTGATTTATCTTAGAAGCTGCTAAAACGTTGAGTAGGACTAAGGGGGGGGGTGTGTGTGTGTGGGGGGGGGGGGGGGGGGGGGTCTTCATTTCAACATATTCACAATTCTTTTTTTCCTTTACTGCTGAGTTTATTTCTTTTGTGCATTTTGGCAGTCCATAAAATCTTAAAGTTTGAGGATTGTAATTACATAAATATTTTTTTCCTTTTCATGGAGCTCATGAGAATATGTTTTATGTGCTCTTTGAGTTTCTGTACCACGACATTTTTGTGGTCGTTAATTTCCCGATAGAATCACGGTTATGGGATAATTCATTCACATTAGTTTCACAGACTGCAGAATCTATAATGACAACATCTGCACCTGTATTAGCCTCGTTGACCACAACAGAATGGTCATTTGTTAATGCCCATAATGCTCATCTCTCCGATGAATTATGTTTTACTCTTTTGGGATTATTTAATGGACATTTCTCGATAGTATCGTAAACTCATCCAGATATGTGTCTCTATTTCGTTTAGGATTAAACCCACTTTTGTATTTAATAATGGACGATTAGATTCATGACTCACGTTTAGTGCAGCAGCCTCCTCTGAGTTTTCAAATCATTCAAAATATTCCATAAATTTCAATCCTCTACAAATATGATGTATATATCCACTTTCAACCTTTCTTTGTTCTTGTTTGGTGTTGGCGTGAATTTCAGACCCCGTTTTAAGAAGTTGATTTCTGCATGGGTTAATGTTCTTTTGAGAGATATATTATTTGGGATCAATTCGTGTATCTTCGTGCTATTGATAGTTTCTCTGATAATAGAAGTTAACATTATGCTTGGTTTCATATTTATATGAGGATGGTTTCTATTTTGTGCTTCTATTGCCACGTACGTTCTTGACCTTGGCGATTCCACTGGACCCAACAGGCAAAATAGCGGTGAAAAATATATATTTCTTGATAACTTAAAATCAGTTATGATTTAGCTAGAAATAAAGGAGACCAATGAGACCGCCTCATGTGTTTCATATTTTGATCTATGCATAAAGCTTCAGAGTGACAAAAAAGAATCCACAAGACTGTAAGGCTAGAGGGATGTCTTTAACTTTCCAATGGTCAATTTTCCCTTTGTGTCGAGCAATATTCCAGCTCCTCCATCCTTTTACTTTGGTGTCTACATTTCACATCGTTTGAGGTACAAGCCAACATCCCACGAAGATTTCAAAGCGCGTCATATGACTCACGACTCCCCACTGAAGGCCTCAGTAAAGCTTTCAAAACGTTTTATAGCATACATATGGAGAACAGTTCTACGTTTGACATATCAGGGACGTGTTTTTCAAGTAAACAACTGACTTGTCCTTGCAGATGTTTGTGGGACAGAATACGTTCACCTGTTTGCGAGCACCTGGTATCATTAATGATGATTCATAAACACATACACATAGTATAGTCGGAATCGTACAATCGACCCTGCTTTTAGCAGATATGTCTTACAAATAAAGAACAGAGTTTTGTAGCTTTTATTAACATCCTGTCATTTCAACTGCCAGGTGCCCCTCTGGCATCAGTCAGTGAAAGGTTGCTCGATCCAATCCTAAGATATTTGATACTCCAGTACTCACTGCTAATGAGAGGATGTAAATGAGCCAGCATGGCTAAGGTTTCTTCTGGCCTAGACACCGTTGTAGCGGAGAGAACGTTAATACCGACATGTCACCTTCATTGTACTGATGAGGTTACCTGACACTTGGACCGAGGGGAGAACAGGAAGCGCGTTTATTAAATGCAGATATTTTCAGAGTCATTAGCTGGATTCCGTTGGGTCGTCTTGCAGAACCTGAACCAATAATTCACCCTGAAACCCTTGTCACAGATTTATAAAGATGAGGTTGAAAATGTGGTCTTGGAGTTATTTCAATTCATTTTTTCATGTTTGCTGCTAATATTTTGATATAAATTATACTCGCTGGGAAAGTGAAAAAGACGGAGAGAAACACAATATAACATAAATAAATAAATGACTAAATAACTAAACATGATAGTCCATCAGTTGATGAAGAATGAATATGTACTAGGTGATTACATGAAAACATTTACTTTTGTCATGTTTAAAAAAGTCCGTTAACAAATACTTGATTTAGCCTTTTTGTGCATCATATAATGTCATTCAGCCCAATCTATGAAAACAATTCCATTGAAAAGATTTCATTCCACAACGTATATTATATATATTTCTTTTTGTTTGTTTTGGAAATATATATTGTTTAAATACACAGAGTGAGTAAAGATGAAATTCAGCGCAGTGCGAATACCTTGATAATGATATCACACATATTACCTAACAACACTTCACACAACAAACAGATGGTTCACTCCTCATTACCATGAATTAACAGCCATTACACGTGTTAACAGAACATTGGCTCAAACATGTAACGGACACTTCCAAATTTGTACCACGTGGACAATGTAGAACCTTTTCAACCAGAAACATAACAATAGCGGAATGAAGCGTAAACATTTCAATATCAAGATTGTGCTCAGTAATATGACCACAAAGTACAAATAGATTTGAATAAAATCGACAAAACTCTTCCATTTTCATAAAAAAATCTCTGCCAAAAGCAGAGTCGATTGTAAGATTCCGACTATAGCATAAGCATGTGTTTATGAATCACTATCAAATAGTAATAATACCAGGTGTCCGCGAAAAGGAGACCTTATCCAGTCCCACCGGTGGCACCCGGTGCCAAGAACTAATCTGCCGGAAAAAAAGGATATGACTTGAAAGTTGAATATGTCCTTAACTTACCATCGTTATCAAACGTTACTGCACTGAAAACAGTGGTAGAAACATTGCAAAAAACCAATGACACCCGCATCAATTACATCATCATCGAATAAGCATTTCGTGTTTGTGTCATTTTTAACCGCCACAAAACACGGGTGTTTTCTTCCTTTTTCCCGGTAGTTTACACAAAACAGTGACAATAACTGTAATCATGTTCTTAGTAATCAGATTTTCTACTTTGGTGTACCCATAGTCATTCTTTAATTAACAATGAAATTTAAATTCAAATTCATCATTCTAATCTTGGTGGTGATTTGAAACTACTTACAACTGTTAGTAAAACTCAATTAATGTTTTCATTTATTTGTGACTTTCCTCTGTGATGCGCCAATTGGCTTTATTATGATTTGGAAGGGGAAATTCCAAAGGAAAATTTTGGCACAGTATCCTTTGTGTTACAGGATATGATGAAATGTATGGATATGTTCATTCTCAATGTACAAGTGATTGAAAGGAGAAGGTCGTTTAAGATGAAATTTCTATTTTAACTCATTAACAATTTCTCATACTCATTAAAATGGCATCAAGCCACTCTGATTTGTCTCGATCAAAAGTTTGTTGTGCACACACTATTGGAAGGTTGATCTATAAACAATCCCAATCGATATCATCATAATTATTAATACTAATGATCATACATACCAAGTGGTTTTATGATCTATTTTCAGTTATTATTACCTATTGATATAGAATGTGATTGATTAGTTGCGTGGTCAACAGATTACGTCGGAATGTCATACACGACGTTTATGTCCGTCTGCAAAGACTTGTCTGACGTGCTTACTGGCCGGGTCCATTGTGGATGTATCCAATTCTTCGCACTTTAACCCGAAGTGAACAGTCAAACCATGATGGCAACATGATGCTGTTACATTTGTCCGATACAATTCTCTATTTTGACTTGTACCATTTGTTCCAGTGTTTATTTCAGGTGAAAAATTAACTTGCCTTTGCATGTGTTTGTGACGAGTGCCACCGGTGGGGCAGGATACGCTCACCTTTTCTCGAACACCTGGTATCATTACTATTTGATAGTGATTCATAAAAAAAACATGTTCATGATATAGTCGGAATCGTACAATCAACTCTGCCAGTGTTTATTTCAGGTGAAAAATTAACTTGCCTTTGCATGTGTTTGTGACGAGTGCCACCGGTGGGGCAGGATACGCTCACCTTTTCTCGAACACCTGGTATCATTACTATTTGATAGTGATTCATAAAAAAAACATGTTCATGATATAGTCGGAATCGTACAATCAACTCTGCTTTATGCAGAGATTTCTATTGGATATGGAAAGGGTTTTGTCGCTTTATTTTCATGTTTGAAATGTAAATATAACACGTTTCATAGTCATAAGTCCATAGTATGATGCCTACTAATCGTAACCATGTGTTAATGAATCATCACTATCAGATACAGATGATACTATGTGTTCGCGAATAGGTTTACGCATGCTGCTTCAGCAGCTGTACCGGTCACAAACACGTGCAAAGGCACGTAAATTGTTGACCTGAAACCAAAACCACGGGAACATATTTTACATGTACATGTACATGTCAAAAAGGGAAATGCATCGGACATCATGTTCGCCACTGGTGTGTCAAATGTGGTAATGTCCTCCACAAGTCCACAATAAGGAAGATGGTTTGTGGATTCCAGCTTCTTGATTGTTAGGAGCACAACACTTCGCAGTATATGCTTACTCTGTTATCAGAAGAATGAATGCTAGAAGCAGAGAACATATACGTGTACATCTCTGATTCCTAGAATTCATTCACCCGATGAAGGAGAAAGCATACACTCCGAACTGTGTCTTCCTCATGATAAGGAAGTTGACATCCATTGACTTCCTTCCTCATGTGTATCAGTTCTAAATGCCATTCAAAGACTTGATGTCTACAAAAAGACCGGACGAAGCCCTAGCACCAATTGCTCCAGTCGGTGTGCCATTGCGAGAGCAGTAATTCCTTAACGTGACACTCGCCTCTGTAAGTAACATCACTCCACCATATTGAGTCTCATTTCGGTAATTTTGTGACTTCAAATCCCTTGTTGCTGACATTTTCACAATTACTTTTTCCAACAAGAAATGAACTACATGAACCGTGTGTCAAATTTGCAAATATCCTCTTTATGTCTTCCATAAACCTTTTTGAAAACTCTACTAAGGCCAAGAAGGGGATGTTGATCTGATCGAACAACAGAACAAGAGTAATACGACGTATGACGAAGGTAAAAGTCATAAAACCTTTCTAAACAAAGTCCACTTCGGATTATTTCTCAAGTATAGTATCAAAGAGTTAAGGTACCCCACGCTATCGCCTATCCATACGTCTATAAGTCTGATGATAAATCATATACTTTAACAAATTGCGTTTCTCCATTATGCTTGTCTACTTTGAGATAATGGTCTACCTCTTTAAGTTGCTCAACACCATCTTCTACTGCAGTTGTGGGCCGGGATCCACAAAGCGATCTTAGCGCTACGGTTGTAAGTCTGTGTTACATCATGTTATCGCTTTGTATAACGGCGCCCTGAACGTATATGTAATTACAGAATATGAAAATATCTGACGAAGGCGTCAAATAATCGGTAACATGTTCTTCATAGTGTGGTACTCTTTGTTTACAAACTGTTTAATGACTTCAAGATCAGATACAGGTTATGATGAGGTGATAGCTGCTGAATTTCACAATTTAAATAAAATGTCTTACACAGCTGTCAGGGCTCACCATCACAGAAACCAATACAATCATTGATATTCTATTAGTTGATGAAATATTGATCACCATCATGAAAATCGTAAAAGTATGAAGAACAAAATATCTCTAATAGCTTTTGAAAAAGTCAAATAATCATTTTTAGGCGACCGACACAGAACCCATCGTTGTCATAGATACCGTCTACATGAATAGGACGTAGATGCAACAGCGCAGTCTCTGTCCTTCGACATCTTGGCATACGTTGTGTTTGTTTTTAATTTCGATTGGAGTAATGATGTACTGCTAGTCTCCAGGTCACTGAGATTAAAATCTTGGTGTTCTCACTGCAAGGGTAAAGATGATGAAGCCTCATCCCACGGCTTGGTCGCCTTTTTGTATTCATTTCGGTTTGACTGACAATTCAAGAGTATAAGCTGTGTTTGTCAAATCTCAGTAATCTCACAAAACTGGACTTGACTTTTCCCGAGGGCATGTTATATATCGTCAGTAACGCCCTACAAAGTAAGACTTATTGCTTAATATATATTTGTCGGTGCTAATTATCAAGCGTGGTTCCATTTGCCCATGGCTATTTCTATTCTTTTAACTATCAGTGATAATTACTCCGGCTTCCCGTTTGCCCATTGTCCATTGCCAATTACTAAACAGTGATAATTTAAGACCTGGCTTCCAGTTGTCCATTACTATCAGCGCTATTTACTGTAAAGAGTTGGCTTTCATTGTCTATTGCTAATCACCTATCAGCGTCAATTTTCTGTTGGCTTCCCTTGTTTAGTTTCAACCCTTTCGTATCTTATTACTTTTGTTGTTCTTACATGTACATATATATGCTCTCTGCCTCATAGCATTGAAAAGAACTCACCGAATAAAATAAAAAATAAAAAATAAATCACCAATCACCCGAACCCAATAATGGAAGGACTAAATATTTTTCAGACGAACGCCAACAGACTCATCTCCCACGGCCATGAACTAAAAACTAAATTTAAACTAAATAAAGGCCCTCACATTGTTTGTATACAGGAAACCAAATTCTCAAACAAAATCCAAATTCACACTACCTAACCACAACTCAGTTAGAACTGACAGAGCTAAACCGAAAACAAGAAGAGCCGCAGGAGGACTAATCATATTTATCAGGGAAGATATAAATTACGAAGAAATAAAAATAGACACGCCAAACCTAGAAGCCAACGGCATTAAAATCATATTAAATAACCGAAACATAAACATCATAAATATTGGGACCAATTCCAAGATATCTGCAACGAAGCTAAATTAAACGAAAAAGAAAATAGTGATCCAGAAACCTATTGTAAAAACCTAACAGACTATATAATAAACGCAGCCAAAACCTCCATCCCCTTCAAAACATCTAAGACAGCTGCAGGCAAACCGACAGTACCATGGTGGAATGAGGAAATAGAACAGACTAGACGAAAACGTAAATCAGCCTTCAATAAAGCAAAACGCGACTACAAATATTTAAACATAGCCCACGAACTAAACCACCAGGTTCAAAAACTAGTCCAAATAGCCAAAAGTAGAGACTGGAAAAAATTCTGCGAAGGTATAAATAACCGTACAGATGCCAGAATGGTCTGGCGCAAAATCCACGCCATCAGAGGCTTAAAACGACATAAAAAAAACCTTAACATTGACAACTCAACCAACCCCGCCCAAAAAGCAAATAATCTCGCCAACCACTTTTCATGCGGTTAGCAGTAACACCAACTTCAGTCAAAAATTCCAAGATAAACTTAAAACAGAAAACAATCCCACAAAAGAACCAAACAATAAAAATCTAGAAATAAATCAACCCTACACAATGGAGGAGCTCCTCTACGTAATCCAAAACAGGAAAAAGGGCACAGCCCCAGGATTAGACCTAACTTCTTACCAAATAATTAAAAAACTCCCCCTTAAACTACTCCAGGCACTACTCAAACTATACAATCTCATCTACCTAAACGGACAGGTTCCTACTCCCTGGAAACAGGCCCTAGTCATACCAATCCCTAAACCTAATAAACTAGCTAATCAAGCTAACTCATATAGACCAATATCCCTAACTTCAAACTTATGTAAAGTAATGGAATCAATGGCTAAAAATAGATTACAACATTACTTAACCCAAAATAACATCATAAACCCAGATCAAAGCGGTTTTACTCCTGGCCGCTCAACCCTAGATAACCTCGCCCGACTAGAACAAGATATTAAGACAGGACAACTAAATAAACAATATACCACAGGCATCTTCTTAGACTTCTCTAAAGCTTTCGACATGGTATGGCACGATGGGCTAATACAAAAACTTAAAAAAATAGGACTCAAAGATCAGATAATAAACTACATCCAGGACTTCCTAAACAATCGTAAAATAACCGTGGGTATAGACCAAACTCTATCGGACCAATGTCCCCTAGAAAATGGCACTCCACAGGGCAGTATCCTCAGCCCCACCCTCTTCAATATAATGATAAACGATCTATTCGAGGGCCTATCCCCTAAAGTAAACACATCAAAATTCGCGGATGATGGAGCCATCTGGATCCGCACTAAAAGCATGAAAATGGTCCAAAATCTACTCCAAAAATCTCTTAATAAAATACAATGGGCTGACAAATGGGGCTTCTCCCTTAACTCAGAAAAAACAACAGGAATAGTATTCAAACATAAAAACATGAAACCCGCCTCCCCAATCCTCCAGCTAAACAATCAAACAATCAAATTTAAAAAACAAACCAAATTCTTAGGACTTATTTTCGATGAACATCTCACCTGGGATGCTCACATCCAAAACCTAACAACTAAATGCAGTAAAGACCTAAACACCCTAAGATGCCTAACTGGCTCTAACTGGGGAGCCTCCAAAGATACCCTCCTCTCTCTCTACATATCACTAATTAGATCAAAACTAGACTACGGCTGCGCCATATACAGCACCCTAAACAACTCTCTATCTAAAAAACTTGACTCAATACAATATCAGGCTCTCAAACTAATTACACGCACCCAACATGGCACCTCCTACACCTCACTTCAGGCCTTAACAGGAGAAATGCCACTAAGTCTACGCAGGGAACAGCTAAGCTTAAATTTCCGGGCCGCTTCCCAATCAAACTCTCTCATCCAAAACTTAATAAACCAAAACATAAGCCCCAAAAACCAAGCTCTAGCTCGTAAACACCCTTGACTTACCCCAATATCCAAAAGAATAACAAACTAGCTAAATGAACACCAAATTAAAAATCTTAAACAAAACTGCAAACAATCAAGTATCTTCACCCCTAAACTTAAAATACCCAAAATAGACACAACACTAGCTAGCCAAATAAATAAACAAACCGACCCAAGCATAGCTAAAACTACCACACTAGCATACATACACGAAAATTGGCCAAATTGGTGTCACATTTACACGGACGGATCCTCAGATCCGACCTCCAAACACACAGGTTTCGGAGTCCATACCACACAACCAACTAAAACCACACAATCCTTCCGACTCCCAAACAACCAATCAATATTCACGGCAGAACTAATGGGCATGGCCTCAGCCCTCCATAATCAAGAATCCAAAAACCACAAAAAAAATCCTAATACTTACCGACTCCCTAAGTGGACTGCAAGCCCTCCGATCCAAAACAAAAGTACCAAAAACCGACCTAAATTAATAAATCAAATACTTAAAAGCTCCAACTAAGCAACCTAACTAAGGCAGGCAAACAAATAACCTTCTTGTGGATACCCGCCCACGTAGGAATATACGGTAATGAAAACGCCGATAATGCAGCTAAACTTACCCATCTCAAAATCAGAAATTAAAAGTGTAAACAAGCAAAAAATCACACAAAAATGGCATAACCTTTATCTAAACTCAAATAGCCAAATCAAAAAAGTGCTCAGCAAACCACTAACCAAACCAAAAATTCTCCATCCATCAAAAAGAAATCGACAGAGTAATCACTAAACTCCAAACAGGACACACCAACCTAAATAACCACCTAAAAAAATTAAAAAAACACACTACAGGTAACTGCCCACACTGCAAACAACCAGAAACCCCAGAACACGCACTCATCCACTGCACACACTACCTAACACATCGAACCGCATTACAAACCACCCTCAATCTAAACAAGGCTCTCACTCTAAAAGCAATACTAAACCCACAAAATAAACTAGAAAACTGCAAGGCCTTAGGCGTATTCTTAATAAAAACGGAACTAATAAAACGCATCTAAAAACACAATAACCTACCAAATCAAAATCACATAAACAAACAAACATCGACCATACCCAGCTCCCTTAGTTCTCCTCCCCAACCCCATCGGCATCTATTCCAAATCTCAAAATTCCCAAATTCTATATAAGCAACCCCTAAACCCCCCTCTTGGGTTGCACAGACCACTTTCGCCCCTTTCGGAAACACATTAAATGGCCTGGCCGGGCCCGTGTGCGAAATACGCATCAGTCGGAAAGCGCACATTAAATCTCCAAAGTAAGTAAGTAAGTAAGCATAGCATTGATTCACCTGATGAAAGAGTAAGCATATACTCCGAAACGATGGTTCCTAAAAAAGAAGAAGTTGACATCCATAAATTCTCTTATGTTTATCACTTCTAAATGCCTTTCAAAGACTTAAGACATTATATTTATGTAATCACACGACTGCGTGCGGGTATGAGCGTCCAGCAGTATGACGGCTGACAGTAGATAATCGAGTCTGGATCAGACAATCCAGTGATTGATATTTTCACAAACGATCGATGCTGTCGGGGTACAACGATACGCCATCGGTCAAGTCGCCGAATCTGACCACCCGATCCATTAAGTTGCCTCTTACGACCAGCATAGGTTGTTAGTCGACTACGTGATAAACAGTTTGACTCCTTTAGACTCTCAGTATCAGTGGGGGCACGGGTGGCCCAGTCGTCTAAGCCGCCGCGATTCGCTGTGCAGAGTTGCGTCCCTTGGGCACGCCAGAAACCTATGACTGTGGGTTCGAATCCCGGTTCGCCCTGATTATGTTTCTAGGTTTGTCAGCACCATACCCGTGCTCGTTGGTTTCACCGAAGTGGTAAACGTCTGAGACATGCATCACCTCGGGCTTTCCTCCCACATTAAGCTGACACTCCGTGACATAGCTGGCATACTGTTAAAGCGGCGTTAAACTCACTCACTCACTCAGTATCAGTAACTTAAACTCCTTATAAAATGAAGGTTTGCCTAGTTAAATAGGAAATTAATATCTACACCATTGAAGCTGACCCAAACTTCAAGCGTCTTTACATTTAAATTATACCAACGAATGCCTCATGCAAGGAAACGAAAACATATATATTTTATAGTCGTGTTTATTTGATCCAAATACGCACTGACAGACTGGCAAAAACAATGTAAATGAAATTGTAACATAAAATTGTCACCAAAATATACACGATCGCTTTCATCACTTTACATAAAAATATAGTTTCATATATTTACATCTGGCATTACAAGGTAAGCAGAACATTAACAAGAAGAATACGTGTTTAAGACCAACGACATTTGGAGGCATAAACGGCAAAATCTTAGTTGACCGTGCATGACGTATACCACAATGCATTAATTTACGTATGTACACAATGCTCTTGAATAACTGGCACATAAATATCCACATCGACTTCAATAACAATACAGAGGCAACATACACAGACACTGTGTACAGACTGTAAAAGGGCAAATTTTGTGGGGGTAATCAATATTGAACACTTTGATAAATATTGATCATGAAAGGACACAAGGTGTATATAACAACTCTTGTCACCGCATTACGGATATCATAAATATAGGTAAATGAATTTAATAATAAAGCTGAAACTGCATTATATATTATCATTATGACACAATAATAAAGGTTGATATGTCTAGCGGACAAACGTGACTTTGATGTAGTGTTATTAACTATCGAAATAGATATTAATTCTGATGATTAGGAATCAATGGCTTTTAATCTGTTTCGGTGGAAAATCCAGACTGGTTTGTCTCTTGCATTGACAACTTATATTTAAGATCGAACTGTCACCGAGTACTTACACCACCTGATGCCGTTAACCTTGGATCCAGTTAACTCCTGCGGATTGTATCGTGGTGACACCTAAAGTCTTCTTTTCCCTTGGCACTGTTCTATATCGTGGATTTGATTTAAAATAGAACATAAACAATGCGATTTTGAAAACTGTATTTTGCTTACATCCGCATTTATTTTATTTCAATCACACAAAAACTCTTAGTAAACAATTTCAACCACTGAGCCTTGTTCATCAAATTGACCTCAGACGGCGGTAATCCCAATGCTCTAAAATAGTCGTTGCGCTAGGATCAGCAGTAGATTGAAGTAGGGTGGGGTGTCGCCGTGTAATCTATCATGCCAAAGGTACTACATTATGCCAAGCGCGTGGGCAGTCATCAATATGTATGGAATACTAATGCCACATGCATGCACGTAGACACTGGCAGGATTTGGGGGAGGGGAACATCGATTTCATGACATAGCACAATGACGCCGGCTCTTCAATTAGTAAAGGATCAAAAGAAAATACAACTATATCACTGAATCGGAGTTCCATATTTAAGGGCGCTGTGTGGTGAGATAAATCTTAGTATTGCTGCAATCGATTTTCTTGACGCACAAGAACAAACTTGGACTGATTTAAAGTGGAACGTAGCTTCTGAGCAGCCCTCACTATATAAACATACAATGACATTCACATTGCATTAGATCAGTATGAAAATATAACTTAAGACTACATCTGAAAATATATCATGATAAAACGCCAACTCTTCAATACGATTCGGATAAGGCCATAACAATTTGATTATTTGTTCTTCAGATTTTCCCGAAAATAGGAGCTGTATGACGATCTATCTGCTATAATCATACCACATATATTATCTTTCTTGATTTATGAATGTTATGCCATTACACTTATATCTATATAACAATAATTTACTCGTGAAAATATACCAATGGTTTTTTTTAACCTCGGACGGGGAATATTTTCCATCAGATGTAATTTTGCAGATAAATGTGGTGATTTGTACCTTGTTATGACATATTCATGTTAGAAACATTTCTGACTGACCAGAATAACGGTAACAAGAAGCATAAATAAGGGTAACACGAAGTATAAATAACGGTAACAAGAAGCAATAAATCAAATAGTTGTGGCCTGAATTATCCATAATAAACACTATGTTGGAAACACTTGATACATGGAAGAACATCAAAACAAGTTGCATTAAGGTTGCCCTATTCACTAGTACTATTCGTCGTAATTTGTATTTTCGCGATGAGCTGCAGGAGGAAGCATCTATGGAACTCATTTTGCCAGGTGGTTGCAATGTGATATATTACAATTCAAAAGACTGTTATACCTTTTGCCGCAATTTAATCCTCTGATAGCATTCGAAACCTTTGGCGTTGAAGAACCGCCCACGACTGTCTTTGAAACAGTAAACGTTACATGCTGGTGGAAAGCTAAGTAAGAAAACGTATAGAACAAACAACTATTGTTCATTCACAAATCCAACGTAGCTGGTCTTGGTGTGCTACAGTATTCAGATAATAAACACTTAAGGCATTAAGATGAAAGATTATAGGGTATGGAGACAGTTGAGTTGAAGGCATTTGTACAATATTTCAAAAGGTTTCAAAACACCCAAGAAGTGCAGAGTTATGTACAAAGACATAACCTAAAACAAGACCTCTTAACGAATATATGTATAATAATGCATACAGGAATCGTGTAATATACAACTACAGCATCACACACAAGAACCGTACTACTAAGTTCGAGTATCACAGCATCAGTATATGAGATACATGGTTATAGACTAGAAGACCAGAAGACTGCGACAAGAAACCCTAGTTGGCAGTTTGTCCACTAAGTCGTGCTGTCAAGATTGGACCTCCTACTAATGAAGCCAGACAAGGCCCGAAAGTCGGTGATCAGCTGAGGTCAGTCACCGTGGTCACCTAATTCTAGTTCTAGTCACCTGCCAAGTGTGTGTTACTGTAACAAGATTCTACGCTGGAATGTGCTGCATGTCTGGGACATATCTGATTTTTAAGCATGAATTTATCACATGCCTTATATTAACTTTATACGGCTTCTACTTTGACTTGTACAACAAAAGGATGCTGTAAAGTGATACTGTTGTTATATTAATGATGAAAAATATTTGAAATATTTCACCTTTTTAAAAATTAAAATTACGTTATCACCTCTTTACTCCTGTTGACAAAACGTCGTTCTGTATGCAGACAAGCTTTCATGTTCTTTACAACTCATTCTCTAAACAATTGGATATGTATATGCTCGTAATATTAATATCAGGTAATATTTTGTAAATATTGTCACTGATGCGTCAAATGTGGAAATGTCCTCCACATGTCCGCAATAAAACTTGTTAGAACTTCAGACAACTTCTGAGCAATGTATGACGCTCTTTGAAATTTTGAATGATGGTGCAAAATAAAGTTGAAATGTAGACACCAAGGGCTGGAGCTACATGAATATCGACATAATTGGAAAGTTGACTATTGGAAAGTCGAAATCATCTGTCTTGTCATACAGTCCTGTGGAGAGTCACTCTTTATGAATCTTAATGCATAGATTTAAATGAGAAACAGACGAGGCGGTCTCACTGGTCTTCTTATTCTAAGTTCAGCTGAGTAAATCAGAAGGACTACTGGAGGGTAAAAGAACGATATCAGATCATCGATACACAAGAAGCTTGAGTTAAACTTCTTGGCCAAATAACCTTGTTTTGACTTTGCCAACCCGAGCAGAAATTCTGATTCATATTCATAACGAAACGGATCAGCAAGAAGGGAGCGTAAGTGGTGCCCACCAGGATGCCACTTCTTGCCTAAACATCATACCCCGAAATGGTACATAGAAGAAAGCATAACTTGAAACTTGCTTGTGACTTACTCATACCTGTATCACAATACTAATACAAGTTTTAACTACATTGTTAAATACGTTACATCACTTAAATGTCTACACAAACAACTAAGACGCTTCACATGCTTGGAAGCATTTTGTCATCATCAATTATGGAATGGAATAAATTTCACTTCATGAAATATTGTATAGATAGTATATACGTTACACACAATTTTTCGACACATTGCATGGTTTTTCTTGTATGTTGTTTTCTCCAGTGAAAATAGGTTCACTACATCTATGTTAACATATCTTACTCAACGAATATGAAGTTAGAACGTAGTTGATTTGGTTTATATGTGTCTCATACATGACGAGCTGTATGTGGTTACAATTCATTCAGATAATATTCAAACAATACAGGTAAGTATCCGTAAGATGTAGTGTTTCTGGTAGACAAATGGCCATAGACAAACATTACAACTAAACCATTATATTCAGTTTACAAAATGTACAATGTTTACAATAGTTTTATGTACAAACAAATGACATCGTATGAGGTCCAAGCCATGTTCTGCTATTCAGGATACAAATGGTACGTATATTGATCTGTATCAATAACGTACAAGTGTTATTTCACTCAGCAGTCAAACAGAGACCTGACTTATCCGTAGCTCGTGGAGGGGCTAGTTAACGCCTAAGCACATATAAAGGCATGTGCAAAATACAGCAAGGACCCGGAAAGCATACTTTTCTCTGCTGTCACTTTACTTTCCCAACCTTGCTTAAAAGGTGGTCCGGATGGATCGTATTGTCTCATCTCTCAGTATATAATTTATATAATATAAATACCAAAATAGAAATTTCACACAGGAATGGTTGCTGTTGATAAACAATAATTCGAGTTTGAACATTGGTCATTGTCACTGTTCAATCCGTTCACAATGTCTAGCACCTGTGCCTAAAAGCCACTCGAGTCCATTTTAGTTGGCACCAAGTGACAGTTACATTAAAACAATCCATGTATCGATTCCATCTTCAGGCAGTAACTGTGGCTTGTATTGCCCCATGCGAAAAATGGTCTCAAATTCTGCTCAAATCTTATAAGGTCATTACAAATACCAACTTGAAACGCAAACGATTTCCAATGTGTTTGTAGTTTTGTAGGTATTCTTCAGTACACCGACTGCATATGTCGCGCATTCCCTGGAGCCACGTTTGAACAGCAATCAGTGTTAGCAGTGAACAATTATACGACTTCACAAGGACTTGGTAGTTACTTCCTAAGGTTATGCCACATGGCATTTGACTTTCTCTGATTATGGAGCATTTCATTCCAGTGATTGCCTTCCTTCCCGGGCCTCTCCGGGCCCAGCATACACCGGCCAATGATTTCCCCGTGTCCAATCAGATCATGGTCCATAACACAACACTCCAGGCCCACCTTTGGCAGCACATCCGCCGGAACGTTGAAAGTAAGGGCCTCGTTCCAGACTGGATTTGTTGAACTACGTATAACAGAAGTCTTCTTTCTCTTGATCTTCTTTCCTTCAACAAGGAGAGTCAACCGGACATAGGGATCTGGAAGAGATTTGTGCAAACTCGTTATCAAGGTTCTCTCATATCCGTTTTTATTTTTAGATGTTTTGTATGAAGTATCCTATCTGCAAATGTTACAACCTTCGGACTTTCAGTTATTGACGGCGAGGGAATTTCAAAACAAACAATCTACTGGTCGATAACCATGCGCATGTTAAAAATAAAACGCCAACGCCAAAGAATGGCAGTCACGAATGTCCACCGAAACAGATTCCACTTGGTGTAAAATGCAAAATGGCGGTTGAATAATATGAATTGGTCATTGAAATCAGTGATTACACCAAGTGTTCGCGAAAAGGATCAGGATGTCCTGCCCTACTTGTAGCACCGCCACTCGCCATTGTGCCTACAATGTAAGCAGCAAATATTCTGGTCGTATCCATAATATGAACATCCTCTGTATAATGTATTGCCTCTTGAGTTTCACATACAGAAACCGCTTTCCAATATATCAATTGCAATAGGATTTCATTGCGCGACGAATGGCAGAACTCACTAAGCCTACCTGCAGAGGGTGGGTTGTTGGAGACGGTCAGTTCCTTTGCCTTCATTATAACCACTGTGAGTCGTTCGGCTGTTGGGAGATAACTCAGTGACACCAGCAGCTCACCCAGTATACCAGAGGCCTAGAAGGAAGCACTATGTTTAAAGGGAGGCAGTGATTTCACGGTTTTGACCTTATTTTCAGTCCAGGTTAAGACATTGTAAATAGTAAATTGTAAATCTGTGCCACTTAGACATAATCTCTGGGTTAAATGGGTAATCATTAACTGCCAGATTAATATATTATAAATTTGGCGTAAGCAGATAGCGAAGTGATGTTTGAACGACTTGCTAGTTCTGCCAATTTGCCGTAGCCAAGTGCCCCTTTACTGGCTCTTAGAACAGTTGTAGTAATGAAGAACATCATATAATAGATTTAATGGGTTTTTTTTAGAACAATCTTTCGTCAATCTAGCTTCATTAATATGACATCAAGACAATACGTTTATTTTCAGACATTCATACATTTAAAGACAGAATTGTAATCTTAGCTTCACATCAAAGAACCGTCTTCCCTTTGTAGGAAAAAGAAACCTCTCTCAGACTATAGCTTAAGTGAGCATATCGTGATCATGATGTGTAAAGAGATTGTTGTTCACGTTGACGAACCCTGAAGGTCATCATCACAGCTACTGGGTCTCACCTTTTGATGTTTCTGAATGTCACACCACATCTCGACACTATTGCTGATTTCAACCTTCCCTAGGTCAACCTGGACTTCGCCTATGACGTTATGTCGAGAGAACTTGTCATAATCATATATATGGAACACCAACAGCTTGTCCTTCACTTCGTCAAAGGCAACAGGGAACTTGAAGCGTTCGTTATAGTAGGGGTTAGAGGTCTTCCTCTTGACGGATGACTGTCGGATACGCTCATCAACACTCGGCACTAATGCAATACGTATGTAGGGATCACTAAATCCTCCTAGAAGTTCGGAAAGCGGCAGGTCTTGGGCTGGAGCACAAAGTTGTAATCAGTTAATCACGGAGAAAGGCAAAGAAAATGCATGGCGTTTGATAAGGATCCCTTTGGCTCACTAGAGCTGCATAATTAAAAATATGATGCCACAAAGCCAACCGACCAATCTTGCATGTATGGGATTATGGGAAAGCAACGCATGGAGGATAGACACAATAATCGAAAATCGAACAGCCTGATCTTACAGGTCCAACTGGCTTTGCACTATTATGAAACAATCCATTTTGTCTTATACATGTAAATCATCCTTTCCAAAATAAGTTTTATTTCATGCAAGGAGGTATATGAACTCATCCTTCTTTCCTCATGTTTAATCGTAAAGCTTGTCATGGGAATTCATTAGCAATGCAAAATATTCTGTAATTCTGTTTAACCAACGTTCAAGTTCAACTTGTCGTCGTCCAGATGAAGAAATTCAGGTAAATCGAGCGGGAGTCCTGAATCTAATATTGTACGTGAGATCATTTATGTTGCTTAATGCCGTGTTTAAACCATTTCAGCTTTGTAATATGGCTTTAGACATTATCAATATTGACCATTTTAGTTCGATATCGCGGTTGACACTTGTTTACATATAGCCTGCCTACAAATTCAATTTGAAGAAAGCATCAATATATGGTCCAGCCATCCTGAACACAACATGCGTCAGTCAAGAGTTCTAGATGTTATGGATCAGTGACAGATGCAGTCTCGGTCCAATATAGACTCCAGTCCCAAAGAACCTGAGACGTTTTATCACATGATACCATACATGCAGCACGGACACAATACCCTTAAAGATCCATTACGTATCCAGACAGCACATGTGGGTGAGCATGGCTTCTTTATTCTTTTCCTAGGCTGGAAACAATTTCACGAGCTGCTCACAATGAGATCAAAAGCACTGTCCCAAAAGACTCACTTTTTGTAAATTTGTGTTAATGCGATTGAGTCTAGACTTATTGATTACTATTTACTTACAGAAACAGTGTGTCTGCAACATTGGCTGACCAATAAAATTTGTTTCATGTCACTGCAGACTTCACCAACAAACTCTATCCGCAGTTAACTTCAAACCACTGACGTTCGGTATGAGCGCGTGCGTGCGTTGGGTTTAACGCTGCTTTGAACATTATTCCGTTTATATAACGGCGTGTCAGCTTAATGTGGGAGGAAAGCATAACGTGGTGCAGGTCTCAGGCATTAACCACGTTACCAACGAGCACGGATATGGAGCTGACAAACCTAGAAACATAATCGGGGCGAACTGGGATTCAAACCCACGACCATAGGTTCCTGGCGTGTCCAAGGGACGCAACTATACACAGCCAATTTGCGGCGCGTTAGACGACTGGACTCTCCGTGCACCCCGCTCAGTGTGAACACATGTGTACATTTATGCTACAATGCTATGTTGTGTACATTATATGCTCTCCTTGTAGTAGTAGTAGTAGTAGCATCTGACCATTATTATTGACAATAACTGAAATGATTCGTTAATGTTTGCACAGCCAACTATACACAGCCAATTTGCGGCGCGTTAGACGACTGGACTCTCCGTGCACCCCGCTCAGTGTGAACACATGTGTACATTTATGCTACAATGCTATGTTGTGTACATTATATGCTCTCCTTGTAGTAGTAGTAGTAGTAGCATCTGACCATTATTATTGACAATAACTGAAATGATTCGTTAATGTTTGCAGCGGGGAGGGTGGGTTTGGTCATGGATGTGGGTGAAGACGTGGACGTGGACGTGGACGTGGACTTGGGCGGGGGCGGGGGCGGGGGCGTGGGTGGGGGTGTGGGTGTAGGTGTACATGTAGGTGTGGGTGTGGTCGTGTGTGTGTGTGGGGGGGGGGGGGGGGGGGGCGTGGGTGTGGTTGTAGTGGTGGTTGCTGGTGATTATGATGGAAAGGTTTAAGGGCAAAGTGGACCCTCGGAAGGTGATACACATGAAATATAATAATATGGTCTCCTTCGTAGTGAAGTATGAACAAGATCGCATTTACATTCCAGACAAAAGTAGAAGATGCAATCAAACATATTGCTTAACGAGGAGTACACCAGGAAGAATGGAAACTGTGTAATTCAGACAAACCAAAATAGTCCCATTTGATGAGCTATCTTCACCATTCTACATTAGGTCCTCACTAAAGGTTAAACAGCTTTTATCCAACAGGTCAAGTTGACTGATGCCGACATTTTACTTTGTCAGAAACCCAGGTGGTAATCAAGTGTAGTTCGCAAACTGTTTTTTATAGTTTTATTGTCCGTCCATTAATATGTTTATATGTAACAAAACTAACAAACCATTATCAAAATGACCAAAAAATGTAAAGAAAGAAACATGAATTGATTACACAAATGTCAGGATCAAGGTCTTAACAAAATAACTCCTAATTATGTTCTTGAGGGTGGTGCCGTTACAAATGACAGCTGAATTAGTAACACGTTACTTCGCACGACATTATCACTAAGACTCGCCTGACCTTCGATCATGTGCACGACCAGATCCGACGTTCTGAAGTCGTAATTGAGCCTTGTGTGAAGACGACCGTGCCCGCCATCCAGGGAAGACTGCTGAAGAACAACGTCTCGACGAGGGTACAGATCTGGACGAATAGCACCTGTAATAGGAGTGAGTGAGTGAGTGAGTGAGTGAGTGAGTGAGTGAGTGAGTGAGTGAGATCAACGCCTTTTCTGAACAGTATGCACCAGTTGAAGGCAAAGCCAAGCCCAGTCATTTCGAAAACGTTTACAATTTGTTAAATCTACGAAAAGATATGGTACTGCAAGTCATAATATTCGGGAAAATTCTGGGATTCGAACCTACAACTAACGAATCTCAGGATCAGGAAGCAACTCTAAACATCGACTTGCTGCACCTTAGACAACAGGGCTGCAGCGTCCGTGGTACATAAAGGAAAGGGTAAGGCGTGAGAGTTGAAAACCCTATTACAACATACACATCGTTGACCCTGACTATAATACTATGACATGTAATATGGCTCTGTGTTTTAAGAATACAGAGTACATATTTGTGCTGTTATGAAATGCTAAAGCCAAGTACCCATGGATGTGCTTGCAGCCTTAGCCCCACTAGGGTCCTTGAACACATATTTCACCGACATTTGTAGAGGTTATAAGAATCGAGCAACATCGATACCTTGGATACAGAATAAACATCCGAGACCAATCTGAAACGCATGTTATCAGTGGCTGATAACTCATGACCATCAATGACTTTAAGGATCTCTTATGGGTCCTTGCCGTCATGAATTTATAGGAGTACTACATTCTCAGTAACCATGAATGCAATCTGTGACCGATTAAACCATTTCACCACCCACTCATTCACAGCCAGGTGTGCGAAGTCAGTTACATGCTGTCACTGAACTACATGCGATAGGCTTCGTAGAATATTAAACCAGTATGTCATCGTCAACGGATTTCTCTTACCAAAGTTGGCTTCAAACACCAGACTGTCAACACTAGCGTCGCTCTTAGCACTGAGACTGCTGGTGTCGTCGGTGAATTGCTCACTGCGCAGACTCCCACGTGACGTAGTAGACATGGATGCAGAACGAGGCTGTACCGGCCGATTCTCTTTGGTGATAGAAATTTCCTGAATAATTGAATGCATTATGATTAGTAAGGTGCATTATTTACATTATCATAATTATATGGAACCAGTGTCAAACGATGCATTTTGTATTCGGATACTTGAGAAGTGAGTGAGTTTGGTTTTACACCATGTGTCAACTTGATGTAGGAGGAAAACCGAAGTTATGCAAGTCTTAGAAGTTGAACTTTTTGGTGAAGCCCAGAAGGACAGATATGGTGCTGATAAACCTGGAATCAAAATCAGATAGAATTTTGGGTTCGAACCAAGACACACTTAAGGGACGCATCTCTCCATAGCCAATTAAAGCACCTTATACCATGGAACTTGAAGGCCTTACAAACGTGTGCCATATCCCAGTACGTATTTAAGTCTGTATATGACTGTGAACATGGACCCATTTTGCAATTTGTTTGTTTGTTTGTTTGTTTTAGTTTGATGCTTAACGCCGTAAAGCAATATTCAGCTGTATGACGAAGGCCTTTATGCCTGTGCCCGAGTCTCATACCTACCAGTGATCGATATAATGAACAACGTCCCCGAGCCTTTCACACAGTAACACATCTATCGGGATTCGAACCCGGTCGGATTTATCATGGAGGATATTAAACTGAAAATTCAAATACCGCTTCAAATTCACAAACTCTAAACCCGACAGGAAAATATACAGTGGCGAATCAGGTTTTACAGCTAACGTCAGTCATGACTGCGTGTGTCACGACACTTTTCTGTCCCGTTTTCGTGATCTCGACAGTCGGTAAATTCACCGTGATTACCTGGAAATCTCACATCTGAAAATACGCACATGGAGTTTGATAAGATGTGTCAAGTTCGCCACAATAATGATTCTCCTATGGCTTGTTGTCAGTAAGTCAAGGCTTATAATTTAGGGATTAATCCTGTCGTGTAATGGAAAAATTCCCGTGTTTTGGGTGTAGATCACATGATTATGGCTGGCAGCGGAGGGCGTGGACCAAGGCCTAGGGGATATTCACGACACTGCCGACGGAAGCGGTAATGAAACATATCGCGATATCCTTGACAACCATCCATGGGTCGATTTAGCCCGACATTTTGCCATCAGTTCATACCGATTGAAGGAGGATAATGCCCCTGCTTATCACTCCCACAGAGTATTTGAAGCAAAGCATCAAAACATACACGAGGTGTGCATGTCAGCGGATATATCCTTTATTATTGCCTGAAAATACAAGTACCTGCTGCGTTTATACGTTTAGGTTGTTTAGCATGACATCGGGCATATCTTCCTATAACAACAACATAGATGGAACAGGCATAATTGCCTCACATTGTATACACGATACACTGTTATTCATTAGGGCAGATTTAGGCTTACAAAATCATATAAATCATTTACATATTTCTCATTAACTCGAGGACGTTTTCGCGACAACCGCCATCAACATTGATTCCATTGAAACCACTTACGGTATTGAATTGCAGTGGATACAATTTCATCCCTGCGTTCAAGCAATAACAACAACATCAGGTGTGCGTGTTGTTTATGTGGGAAGAAAATGTTATGACCAGTTGAACGGTTTTGCATTTACCTTCGTTCAGTGCTACATTGTCATATCATTTTTTCTGGATAACATGTAACTAGCTGTCTGTATGCTGGGTGACACGACCATCTATTTTGGACATTGTATGTGCTATTCGTACTATGTCATGGAAATGACACGACTTATTTAGTCTGATGTTTTCGCTTTCGTATCCTTGTCACATAGGGAGGCTTACGATGATAATGGACGTGACAACTTGTTTGTCTGTTTTTGTTTGTTGTTAAACGCCACACTCAGCAATATTCCAGCTATATGACGGCGCTCTGTATATAACGGAGTATTAGCATGACAATCCAGTGATTAATATCAAGAACATCAATCTCCGCAATTAGGATACGATGACATGCATCAAGCAAGTCAGCGAGCCTGACCAACCGATCCCATTAGTCGCCTCTTACGACAGGCATAGTTGCCTTATACGGCAAGCATGGGTTGCTGAAGATCTGTTCTAACCTACATGGAAGGGTATGAAGTCTATATAACCAATAGCAGCAATAAAGTATAATGAATGGTAGAAAAATTATTTACGAATACAATACAATGTAACTAAAATAGTGGATAATAGATGCGAATAATATTCAATACGGTGTAACTGATAATATTCGATTGTTGTTGAACCCATCAATATGGGATGAAGAATCGCGTCTGGTTCGGACAATCTAGTGATTGACGTAAAGAGTATCGATGATACGATGGGATACGATGACCACCTTTTACACCAAGCTTGGGTTGCTGAACACCAGTTCTAGCCTTGGTCATCACTGGGTAACTGATACTGGATACTAGTATTGAATAGAGTGTGATGGATAGTTGGTAATGGGTGCAGTATTGAATAAAGTGTAATTGATAGTGGATAATACGTGAGAATTGTATTGAAGGCGGTGAAGTGTGCTCCAGGCCTTGCTGATATGTTTCTTCGTGCATATGAGACGGAATTTCTACTCGGATTGGCAAAGTCAAAACTTATAATTGTGCCAAGAACTTTAAGTTAAGCCTCAGGTCTATCGATTATCTGATATTGCTCAAGAATGTTCAAATAGCACATTTACCCACCTGAACGAGCAATAAAAGAGACCGCCTCATCTGTTTCATGCTTAGATCTATGTATACAGATTCCGAGTGACAACAACTCATACAACTTTCTAATTGTCAACTTGTCCTTTGTGTCGAGCAGTATTCCAGCAGCTCTAAGCCTCTGGTGTCTATGTGGCCGATGTAGTTTTTGTATATATTTGTTTTAATTTCATTTTAGGTTTTTACGTATATTTATCATATATAACTAGTTGTCCGTTTCAGTCAGCTATAACAAAGTGTATCTGACCTGTCTTACCTACTAACTGCCCCATGGCCAGAAGCTTCATTTGCTGATTGGCCAAGCTAACACCTATTGTTAAACTGCATGCTTTGATTACACTGCATACTCTCTCAGCACATAAACTGACAGAACTGCTCAGACCAGCAAAGTGTAAAGAGACAATATTAAATCAGATAATCTATGGTGTTGCCATACGTGTGGCAGTTGGGATCCACACCCTTGTATCACCCACAGGGTATGCATTGTGTTATTTATAATTGTGATGACCACATTTAATGTAAGATCATATCATTAAGCGTTATGCATTTATATTATGTATATATATTTTGTATATATTATAGTCAAATGAAAGTCAAGGAGTTATCTCCCTTGAATGTCGGTATTGTTGATCATGTACATCTTGTGTTTAATGGATGACTAATATATGTAAATACTTACTTGTAATAAGCCTATGCTATGTATCTAGCATTAATGATAATGTTTTACTTAGTATTTATTGTGTTATTATGTGTTTCAGGGTGTATGATATATAGATCCTTGATCACACTCAACGCATCGCAATAAAGACCTCAACCCCGTAGCATGTGTTTGTTCGCTCTAAAAAGACCTTCACTAAACTGCTACAACTGTTGAGGTACAATCGAGCATGCTCTTTCTACGAACATTTCAAAGAGCTCAGAAGCTGTGTGATCAAGGTTACAACATTCAAGGCCTCAGCTGATGGCGGTCGGTAAATAATCGTGTCTGGATCAGACAAATCAATGATTAACACCATGGGCATCTGGATCAACTCACACTGGATATAAGTTCGGAGAATGTGAAGACTCTCCAAACACTGCAGCCTTCTGCATTACCCAGATTGTCAGAAGGGCTGTATTCCTGGTAGCAAACAAGGATACTCTCCCAAATAACAGTCAACAGTTTGGAAGGTACCAAACCTAAGGCACCGAGAACAATCGGTAGTCGGACAACTTGGCACTTGGGATGCAAGGGTGACATTTCGAAAGCGAAGTCCGCATATTTGCCATGATTTTCATGATTTTAGTGACAAAAGTGACAGACAATTCAATGATTTCATTAGATTTATCAAAAGGACTAGATCAGGCTGTATCGCTGCGTATTCCCAAACAATTTGTATTATCACTTTCAATGACGCCCTCTTCATATTCTAGGTCGTACCATGGATGGACCTCTGTGTCAAAACCACAAGCATGTCGCTTAAGATACTGTGTTTGTGCCAAAGTTGGGCATCCACTGATCTTGTGTTGGACAGTCTCGTTAAATGTATTGCATACATTCCATTGCATTCTACATTTCATTTTTACATTTTGATGCAAAATCACACATTGACGGTTTCGAGTGGGAAGTGACTGGTCTCGATCAGCAAACAGAAAGCCTTAGAGAGAAGTGTTTCACTTTTCAGGCCAGTCGACTTCATCCAAGCGAAGGACTCCTGGTTGCGTCTCACAGTAACTGAATAAAAATATGTTCCTTCCAGCCCTTTCTGTAATGCAAAAGCTGAATGAAGCAAGTCTTGATTTTCCTCGGGTTTTGAATCTCCCATCTCACAAGGGAACCTTTTCAATTTAAATGGAGTTATTTAGTTCAAAATTATATATTTTCAGATATTAATTCGGTAGTCTAGTTGCGTACGAATATAGGCAAATGCGGATTGACGTGTAGTAGATAATATACTTGCGAATAGTATTTAATCATTTTTTACTACCATTGACAACAATAAATATTTCTTTGCAAATTTTCTATTTGAATATTACGTTTCACTGTATCGCTTTGTCGGTCCTATATTGGAGATGTAACGTTCAATAAACTGCAGGGCAAATGAAATTGTAGACATGAAAATTGGATTAGACCAAAAATTAAAAACGTTATCAAGACGTTACTAGGCTTAAACAGTCGCTGAAACACTGCAAACGCAATCGAGGGGGCACGGCCATCGAGGGGGAACGGCCATCGAGGGGGCCCAGTCGTCTATGGCGCCGCGATTCGCTGTGCAGAGTTGCGTCCCTTGGTCACGCCAGAAACCTATGATTGTGGGTTCGAATCCCGGTTCGCCCCGAATATGTTTCTAGGTTTGTCAGCACCATACCCGTGCTCGTGGGTTTCACCGAAGTGGTAAACGTCTGAGACCTGCATCTCTTTGGGCTTTCCTCCCACATTAAGCTGACACGCCGTGATATAACTGGAATACTGTTAAAAGCGGCGTTAAACTCATCTCACATACTCACTCACTCAAACTGCCATCGAATAACCATTTCGTGTTTCATTTTTAGCCACCATCAAACATGGAAGTGTACTTTCCTTAGCCCGGCAGCTTATTAACCCTCTTACTTAACACTCTTCTCAATCTAAACTGTTATTGATGCTATTTTGACTTCCAAGTCACACTGAAGTCGGGGATAGCTATTGCTGTTTCAGATTAATGGTGATTAGGACGATAACCCTAAAATAACCAGTATTCAGAAAAAGCCTCTTTCGCTCGCCACAACGCAATAAGGCTGAAACTGAAGCTATTCTTCACGCTCACAATGACAAAACAGATTATCCTATTGTGCTGCTCTGGATCTCGTCCCTTGTGCAGAGACAGCCAATTTCCTTGAAGATGTCGTCTCGAATCCAAACATCGCTAACAATACAGAACAGAAAGGTTATACCCAGGAAGTTTCCAGGAAGTTACCAGGCGGTCTGCCGCCTATCACGTGACCTTTACCGACGTGCCAGTGATGTAATTGATACAAACAGGAGATCGCTTCTTGATTGCATCTGAATCAAATTCATTGTACATGAACGCGAAAAAATATCAACTTTGTTTTGCGCGACCAGATTGCATCACATGTTGCTTGATCTGAATAAGACTGTGAGTAGAACAATCGATGTTCACCAGGAAATTAAACCTCGCATCATCTTTACCGTCTTTCCTGTCCATTCAAATTCATTTTAAACGGCTCATCAGCAAAAGACCTCCTCTCTTTCTTCTAAAGAATACCATTGTCAGTTTTTTTTATAGGTGACGCGACTTCACATAGAAATGTTGTTTAAATCTTGAAAAGCAGTTTGAAATCATACAGTGAGCGAATGTTGTTTTACACCGTAGTCAGCAATATATCAGACGTGACACGGCGCTTGTTATATTCTTTTCTTGCAGGCGAACCAATGGTTGTTAGCATGAGCAACGGTCCATTACGTTGGGGTACGATGGCAGGTAGTAAATATAAAACGTGAACGCCAGCCTCGAGTATCCGACGAAACAGATTCTGTTTGGCCTAAAAGGCAACTTAGCGTTGATAAAGTTTCTGAATGGCTTACTGAAGATCAGTGATGACACCAGGTGTTCGCAAATAAGATAAGTATGACAAATATGTCATTTTGCATGTAATGCAGGAACGTCGTAACGGTATATATTTACTTCAATAGATCCATACGGTATGCAATCCTCCATGGACCTCTGCTTTTAATTGTTAAAAATATTGCTATTTGCGTCTATACAAAATTGACACGCGTACGTTTTGTACATAGGGAGGCAGCTGGAAATAGCACCCCTAAGCTGAGCATAGAATATTTAGAAGTCCATCTTGAGCCCGCGATGCGATATTTTTCAGAATAAAATACCTTGTCAATGTTCATTAGGGTTAGAAATTGACAGCTGGTAGGACAGACCGCTCAGGATAACCATATTACACCGCCCACGCAACAGTAAATCTGCCTTGCAAAGTCCCCGTGTGCTGAAACGCCGTCTTACCCACAGATGTTCTTGAACATGAAATGCCATGCACTTGATGATATTTATGGTTGTTGATATGGTAATACCGTTAATTTGCTGCCCCTTTTATTCGGATTTAGTTCTCAGTGGAATTGCCTGTTAGAGTTGGTCGTAAGAGCCCACTCCAACAGGTCTTGATCCGTTCCACAGTTTGACCTTGGTGATTGTGTGTCATTGTACCATCATAGTTGGATTGCTGAACATGGTGCAGCTACTAGCTTGTCGAGTCCAGACTTGATTATTTTCATAATTAATGCCTCTAATATTTCTGGTAAGCGTTAAAAAAAGACCACTCATGTGAGGTTAGAATTTATATGTGAGTGAAATGACATTTTAGATGTTTGGTCGACTGAAATGTCACGGGCAGCAACAGTAATGTTGTATGAATAACTCCCAAAGATAGAAGAAACGACACAGCAATCAGCGCCTAAACCAGTGACAGATGACGCAAAAAGGATACTGACTGCCGTAAAAGGTTACAAATTGCCTTAAGACGTTACAAAGGCTGATTTTACAGTCAAAAGTTTAAATTGAGTCGTACAAAATCCAATTTTGCTCTTCGAAGAGTACAACGACCACCATAAAATGAGAGATGAGCTGGGTGAGAATAAACATACGAAATGTCTCACTGGTTCGGTGTTGCTATAAATATATTTATTAGTAGCTCTATATTTAGGGATGCTGAGGCCTTACACGGTTGTGACTGACAGCAGAGCAGATAATCGGATTATGCGGCGAGTACAAATAAAGCAATGTGGCAGTGTGGTGACTCCGTGGCTTCTTTAACATGAAACATCATGAAGTTGTATCTGAACGAGTGCAAACGCAAACAACACATGAACTGCCGTGGAGAATAGATCGACATGCCATTAGGCCTTGAATACACTATACGTGTTCAATAAAGAGATTGATGACCCCAAATATCTGTTTTATGGACATCTCCGTGTAGTTGTTCTCATTATTGTAATCATTGCAATCGATGTAATGACAGTAAATGGAGAATAAGTACGAACTGGTGTATCTCGAAGCCAGGTTATTGTCATAATCGTGTTACGGTGCAGATTATCTTACAATTTTGCGTCGTTTTTGCTTATTGACATTCTCAATGTTCCTTCATACCTAGTTGTAGAGATTGTTGCTGTCTGTTTGTTATTTGTTTGTTATTCAACGCCGCACTTAACCAGTCTGAACCAGACAATACAGTGATTGACAACATGAGCATCAATCTTCGCAATTATAACATGACATGCAAGTTCAGAGAGACTGACCACCCGATCCTGGTAGTCACCTCTTACGACAAGCATAGTCGCCTTTTAGGACGAGAATGAGTTGCTGAAGACCTATTCTACCCCGGATCTTCATGGGTCTTTGCTGTCAACTAGTGTGTTTTAAAATTCTCATCGTCAGCTAATTTCGGCTCTCCTTTTAATACTATTAATTAAATCAATTATTGTTTCGTCCTTGGTGGTGACACAAAGAAAGCTGTTGCAAAATTTTAATAAATATTACCTCTGGAAAGCGATACAGAATCCAAATGTGAATCGATTTGTTATGGTTTGGGTGTCACGAAGCGCTTCACACGTAAATTCACGGTACATCGATACGTCAGTCGCACATGTTCACATATCCTTCCTTCAACATGGTCAACGTTGTTGGCGCAAACTACTGTACGCCTATCTAAAATTGTAGCACTGATGTTTATTTTTGCAAACGGGACTGAAGACAGGAGTGCGTGAGCATTGTCGTTAGCAGCTTTAACCAATATAGCATGGCGGGGGAACCAATGGTTTACCTGCCCCAGATTCGATTATTTAGAGGCCGCCATGATGTTTTTAGGTGAACAGTAGGCTTGGCTTTGTCTGTGTTTGTAACAGATGTGACGGGGCAGGATAAGCTCAGCATATAATAACAATAACAACAACAACAATAATAATGATGATGATGATGATGATGATGATGATGATGATAATAAGACATGGGCCCTGATATGATGACGAGCCTAACAAGCCTGACTGTGCCAGGATCCCCCAAACCCTCTTTACTGCATTTTTTAAATGTAATCTTTAAAAAATAATATGGACAATCATGATTCCTACCTGAGACCCTGACGTTAAAGACAACAAAGATGGCGGCTTGCACTCCCCGACAGCCTCGTATCCGCTGTGGCTTGTAATACAAGACGTTGCTCTGTGCCGTTTACGATAAAGTATGTACACGATGATGATGACGACAGCAACAGCTACCACAGAGACTCCACACACCGCACCAAGAAGCAGCGGGGAAACCATGGCAACTCGCACACCAAAATCTGAAGCAGAGATTAAATGAGTTAGAGACTTTAAAACAAAAAATTCACGTAGAGAAAGTATATCCTATGTATTTATAAGTTTGAAATATATTAGTACTGAATGAGTTAAAGAATTTGCCGCATGTTTCTTGTTCACATGTAAATCTGAAAAAAAGTCATCCTTGGAAAAATTAAGTGAGAAAGGTCTCATTCTTATTCACACCAAAGTCATTCAATCAGTTAAATAATATCGGTATTTTAACAGTGACAGTTGACAGTTTATATTAAAATATATTTTGTTGCATACATTTCTCATTCTTATTGTCGCCAAATAGTCCATAGAAAAGATAAATTTACCGAATTGGCGATTATGTTTATGTGACTGGAAAGACAAATGCGTATGCAAATTATCATTATATAATAACTTATTATTAATAATCATCATTCTGATCAAATGTATCATATAATGTATCACCGAATAGTTTCTATTGGAGTGTTTGCACTCTCTCCTTGCGCATGCTTCGCCATTCCCCATTTACTGACACACAACAACTGTAAAACAAGGTTTAGTTCAATAATAACTTGATCCCTTGTTGGAAAATCACTTCAGGGTAAAATCTTGGTGACGTTAACCGACTTTCCTGCATGATCTGAAAAATATAAAACACCTAAACCTTGTATAAATACACAGCATGCCATGTAAACAAAGTTCTATGCCTAATATTTGTCCAGGAGAACTGTGACACAACTGCGCATGCGTACGTTATCAATACACTATCTCCATGGGTAAGATCCAGCTATAGAATCTATCAGCAACAATGCCTGGTTCACCCGACTGTAGCCCACTCGCGTAATTAGTCTTGCCACTTACTGTTATTTGAATCAATCTCAGCCTCTTATCGACCATAATTTGTGAGAATGTAAAGCGCGACATTTCCGATATAGCTGTTTCTCACAGCATCAGCATTAACCTGCAATGAATTAGTGTAAAAATAACAGCTCCGCCTGTCTCCCTCATCACTGCAACAATAGCTGCAATATTTACAAGACCGGCCTTTTGCATCAACTATAGTTGGAATTGTTTGTTCTAAAAAATCACAACTCACCGACACTGAACACTTTCGAGGAGCAAATATAGAACAATCGATATTGATGATTGATTATTATATTGGCCGTCCTTTGGTGGACTCCCGTGCAGAGCCTCGCGGCAAAGCGGGGGTGTAAATGACCTGGGATTCGTTTGACTCGGCCTCCTGCAGAAGCTATTATTGTTATCGCAATTGTTTGCCATTCGCCGAATCTCCCTTCACCTGCCACGTTTCTGGGTGATTTCAAAGAGATAACGCGTTGCCAAAAATACACGCTAACAGAAGGGGATACTCGCCGCTAATCCGACAGCTTCCTCCCATAGTAATAAGAGTGTCAGAACCATGATGTACCAAATATAGCCCAATGATTGGTATTCACAGCAGGGTGTGCAAGCTCCACTGTGTCAGGAAGGAACATGCCCCAGTCTGTCACAGGGCGTCGAGCTCGTTAAGGAGCAGAACAATCTGGTCTGGCTGCAGACATATTTTTGTTAATGTGCCATCCCATCTGCTTCGAATATGGGATGAGTTCGCAGGGAAATATTTCCAAAATGTGAATTATTCTGGGTAGGATTGTAAAAATGTTTAAAAAAGAGTTACTTTTTCTGGCTCCTTCAATTGATATTAAGAAACTCCTAGCCTGTGTTTGATATTCGGCACCTCGTGCAGTTCTTCATAATCTATGATTTGGCTAAAAAGATAATGATAGATCCAATAAAATACTATATTTGGCCAATGCCTTTATAAGTTCAAACAATTGTTATGGTCTGCGAATGTCGAGGAACTTAAGTAGGATTCCTGACATCTTGATATTGAATACCAGTGTAAACCTCCCTTTCATGCACCTCTCAGTAGGTACCAATGTTAAAACACTTTTATGCACCTCTCAGTGAGTACCAGTGTTAACCTCCCTTTCATGCACCTCTCAGTGAGTACCAGTGTTAACCTCCCTTCCATGCACCTCTCACTGAGTACCAGTGTTAACCTCACTTTCATGCACCTCTCACTGAGTACCAGTGTTAACCTCACTTTCATGCACCTCTCACTGAGTACCAGTGTTAACCTCCCTTTCATGCTCCTCTCACTGAGTACCAGTGTTAACCCCCCTTTCATGCACCTCTCACTGAGTACCAGTGTTAACCCCCCTTTCATGCACCCCTCTCTGAGTACCAGTGTTAACCAACCTTTCATGCACCTCGCACTGAGTACCAGCGTTAACCTCCCTTACATGCACCTCTCACCGAGTACCAGTGGTGACAACACTTTCATGCACCTCTCACTGAGTACCAGTGTTAACCACACTATTATACATCCCTCACTGAGTACCAGTGTTAACCACACTATCATACATCCCTCACTGAGTACCAGTGTTAACCACACTATTATACATCCCTCACTGAGTACCAGTGTTAACCACACTATTATACATCCCTCACTGAGTATCAGTGTTAACCACACTATTATACATCCCTCACTGAGTATCAGTGTTAACCACACTATTATACATCCCTCACTGAGTATCAGTGTTAACCACACTATTATACATCCCTCACTGAGTACCAGTGTTAACCTCACTATTATACATCCCTCACTGAGTATCAGTGTTAACCACACTATTATACATCCCTCACTGAGTATCAGTGTTAACCACACTATTATACATCCCCCACTGAGTACCAGTGTTAACCACACTATTATACATCCCTCACTGAGTACCAGTGTTAACCACACTATTATACATCCCTCACTGAGTACCAGTGTTAACCAACCTTTCATGCACCTCGCACTGAGTACCAGCGTTAACCTCCCTTACATGCACCTCTCACCGAGTACCAGTGGTGACAACACTTTCATGCACCTCTCACTGAGTACCAGTGTTAACCTCACTTTCATGCACCTCTCACTGAGTACCAGTGTTAACCTCCCTTTCATGCTCCTCTCACTGAGTACCAGTGTTAACCCCCCTTTCATGCACCTCTCACTGAGTACCAGTGTTAACCCCCCTTTCATGCACCCCTCTCTGAGTACCAGTGTTAACCAACCTTTCATGCACCTCGCACTGAGTACCAGCGTTAACCTCCCTTACATGCACCTCTCACCGAGTACCAGTGGTGACAACACTTTCATGCACCTCTCACTGAGTACCAGTGTTAACCACACTATTATACATCCCTCACTGAGTACCAGTGTTAACCACACTATCATACATCCCTCACTGAGTACCAGTGTTAACCACACTATTATACATCCCTCACTGAGTACCAGTGTTAACCACACTATTATACATCCCTCACTGAGTATCAGTGTTAACCACACTATTATACATCCCTCACTGAGTATCAGTGTTAACCACACTATTATACCTCCCTCACTGAGTATCAGTGTTAACCACACTATTATACATCCCTCACTGAGTACCAGTGTTAACCACACTATTATACATCCCTCACTGAGTATCAGTGTTAACCACACTATTATACATCCCTCACTGAGTATCAGTGTTAACCACACTATTATACATCCCTCACTGAGTACCAGTGTTAACCACACTATTATACATCCCTCACTGAGTACCAGTGTTAACCACACTATTATACATCCCTCACTGAGTACCAGTGTTAACCAACCTTTCATGCACCTCGCACTGAGTACCAGCGTTAACCTCCCTTACATGCACCTCTCACCGAGTACCAGTGGTGACAACACTTTCATGCACCTCTCACTGAGTACCAGTGTTAACCACACTATTATACATCCCTCACTGAGTATCAGTGTTAACCACACTTTCATGCATCCCTCATCGTGTTCCAGTGCTTATCACACGTTTGAACGCACCTCACAGTGTCTTCGTGTTAACGCACCCTCAATTCTTTAAACAAGCACTCAGAGCATGGTTCACTGTCCAACACAAGCCCCGCCCATTTTCATAACCACCAATCAGGAAAGAGTATTCATTTAGTGGCCTAGTCTATTTTTCAGTTAATGGACACTTAAACGTAAAACAGTTGTTTGTCATCCAACCAAATGACACGGAATCACTTGGAATATATTTATCAAACGTTATAAGTGTGTGTCATGACCGTTATACCATGTGGAGTACATACCAAATTTTAGCTGATGACGTTACGAACACTAAATGTGAATACTTTTCATGCAGTAACTACCCACTTCTTACACACTTATCGTGGTGTAAACTTACGAGAACAACATATTTGTTGTACCCAATAAGATGTGAAAGCCTTAGTGACAATTTCAGGTTTGAAGAAAACACAAAACATAAAGCAACCTTGACTTCAATTGTGTACCATCTGTTTGTGTCCAAATATAGATTCCGCAAGACTTTTCACGTTCCTAATAGTTTGAGATGCTGGACATTAATGTACAATTATTTTCTTCACTTGCTTTCCCCTAACGGGGACGACTAAATTAAGTCCCCTGGGCGCCAGCTGGACGGCACTGCCGTAACGTATGATTGCCGTCAATTTGTCAATTGTAATGATGTTTTTTTCTGAAGACAAGGTTACCTTTCTTCAAAGCACGTTCGTACGCACGGTTTCGACCAAAGCTCTGCGTCAGGTTTTTCCTAATTTGCAAAATAAAAGTGCCTGCAGATATTTTCAGCGCATTGATCGTCCTTTATTATTGATTATGAGCATTTTTCATTGAAAAATAACTTCACATCCCCGGAGTACACCGTGTCAATTATGATGACAAGATGTTTTTCCTGAAATGCTGAAACAAGTTTTGCATACATTCCAAAACATGTTTTTACTGTCAGAATATGTATTTTGGTGACTAATTATGTTTTAAAAATATATTGACGTGAATACTCGAGCTGCGAATCAATTGTACGTCATTCATGTCTTGTGCAGAGCATGATTTTGAATGAATTGTATCGTTTTTGATAAAAATTATATATATATACACACGGTCAAAAAACGTACAATGATGATGATAGTGAGCGTCATCATTTACACACAACTTGGTTGTTATTATCGTGTTTATTGCTGATTTTATCATCAACAGTGATTTTGTAACGCAAATCTGTTATGAGACTCGTTATCGCATCATGTCATAAGTTCAACGACACCTATGCAGAATGCTTTGTCGTGCCAGGAAGTTATACATATTACGAGCAATAACTGAGCATAATGGGTAAATAATTACATACAAATGACATGACCCAACGCGTTATGAACGTAATCAGCATGTTATACCACAGGGAACACTGGTAACAGTAAACTACAGCTGCCCAATGGTATAATAAATGCTCTCACTAGATGGAGTTTCGCTGTAACCTGACGCCACGCTATTTTTGATAACTACTGTAACCTTTGAGTCGGGTCAAATTCAGATTCCATCTAAACGTTTACTTAAAAAATGCGCGGTGAAATTTCAGTCGAGATTTCAATTATCAACATATGAGAAGTACATACAAAACGTCAGCTCCGGAGAACAATCAGTCATGATTATCTGCCGAAACAGATTCTATTGGGTGTAAAATGCAACTGGTGGTTAAAATTATATGAATGGATCAGTAACAATCAGTGATGATACCGGGTGCTTGCGAACAGGGTCAGCATGTCGTTGCACAATATATATATAAAATAGGATAGTGTTTGTTGCCTGGGGCCTGTTCCACTCAGCAATGACTAAGGTCATAATATATTTCTTTGTATCATCTTCCTCATTCCGCCGGGTACCCGAGTGATTAAAGTGTTCTCTCGTCATGCCAACGGCCCGGGTTCGATTCCCGACATGGGTACAATGTGTAAAGCCAATTTCGGGTGTCCCCGCCATTATATTGATGGAATATTGCTAAAAGCGGCGTAAAGCCATATTCACTCTCTCTTTCTCTTCTCTGACTCCCATCGCTCATAAATATCAATAACCCATAACAGATCTCTGCACGTAAGACCGAACCGGGCGACAATGATTGAATGCTTCTTTTTCTGCAATATGATTGTGATAATGGAATTGAATCATCATGCTTTTATATCACACAGATGAATTTTAATTAACTGTTGTAATAAGGTATACTTGTTCGTTCTGTCAGTTGTTATCTTGTATTATGTGAACATGAACACTTGAATATTAAATATAGGATAAGCACAGTGTGAAAATTAAGAACAATAGTACAGTTCAAGGATTCGATCCCTAGTACATAATGGCTGCATTTAGTGTGGTGCCATAGGTGATATCGTCAATACTATTGTTTAGGGAAAAAGATCGTATCCCTATAAATACTAACATAGTGAGTATAGTACGACGAGCAGGACAAGGATAATAACAATACCAGAACATGCAGGACAAGGATAATAACAATACCAGAACATGATTGTTTATACAATAAGGCTACATCTTATAGGACATTATGACCAAGAACTTTATAATTGGATAAGGCTCTGTTTCATAACGTAATAACGTAGTTTATGAGTTTCTATGGAGTAGAAAATATCACTGATTGAAGATTATGCTCATAGACTACGATGCATTATGGCCGTGGGGGGATAGGTTGATGGTAGAGAACAAAACTATACATAACATAAAGGATAATTATCTTACCACGATAAGAGATACCAGCTGTCTGTGTGGCTTTGTGACGAAGATCAAAATGTGTTTGGATGCAATAGTCATGACTCCAGTAGCAGGTCATGCTTCAAATAAAGTGACCTACATATAAGTATATAGGCTGTATTAGTCACGTTCGTGTTATTGAACCAAATAATTCATATTTTGAGTTTCTATATATGTCTAAAATACACTACCATTTCTTATTATATTATAATCGTCCAACGGTATGTATGTCAGGTTATTTAGTTTCACAAACATTATCGTATGTTGGATCATTCGATACAGTTCTACCAACGCATAATATTACGAAGGAATATAATCCGATTGGATCTTCTATCCATGTGATGTCGGTGTGCATGTACAGATCAATATGGGTGTACACAATGGTGGGGTAACGATGCGTGTGTGGGACTAGGACTGCGACATCTGTTGCTCTATGTCAAGCTGGGATAGACAGCATACGGTGAAGTATTACACGGGATATTTTCTCTTCTGGTTATACGAGTGACCTATTATTCCTTTCCACCTTGCGGTAAAACATTACAAATGGTATAAATAAATCAACTCCATATGGTTAGACATTACAGGGACTTGAATGTCCTGTACACCATACGGTAAAACATTATACAGAACACGAATGTCCTGTACATTGTACAATGAAGACATCAAATGTCATCTACAGAATACGGAAAAGCGTTACACAGGACTCAAGTGTCCTCACCACCATAAGGTAAAGCGTATCTCAAATGTCATCTTAACCATTCGGTAAAGCATTACACAGGTCTCAAATGTAATGTACACAATACGGAAAAGGGTTCGACAGAACTAAAATGTCCTCTCCACCATACAGTAACATTACACAGATCTCAAATGTCATCTATATGTAAATTAGTAAACAGATTTCAAATGTCCTCTACACCATACAGTAAAACATTACACATGACTCAAATGTCATCTTCGCCATGCGGTAAATTATAACACATGACTCAAATGTCATGTTCGCCATGCGGTAAATTATTACAAATGACTCAAATGTCATCTTCACCATGCGGTAAATTATTACATTGACATGTAATGTAATCTACAGAATTCGGAAAAAGCGTTACACAGGACTCAAGAGTCCTCTCCACCATACAGTAAAGCATTACACAGATCTCAAATGTCATCTAAATCATACGGTAAAGCTTAACACAGGACTCAAGTGTCATCTAAACCAAATGTTAAAGCATTACACAAATCTCTCATGTCATCTTAACTTTACGATAAAGCATTACATAGGTCTCAAATGTCCTCTCCCTCATACGATAAAGCTTTACACAGCACTCAAATGTCATCTTCGCCATGCGGTATATTTTTTCACAGGTCTCATATGTCATCTACACCATACACTAAGGCATTACATAGGTCTCAAATGTCCCCTTGGGGCACGGGTGGCCCAGTCGTCGCAGGCGCCGCGATTCGTTGTGCACGCCAGAAAGCTATGATTGTGGGTTCGAATCTAGGTTCGCCCCGATTATGTTTCAAGGTTTGTCATCACCATACCCGTGCTCGTGGGTTTCGCCGAAGTGATAAACGTCTAATACCTGCATCACTTCGGGCTTTCCCACATTAAGCTGACACGCCGTGATATAACTGGAATACTGTTAAAAGCGGCGTTAAACCCAAATCACTCACTCACTCACTCACTCACTCTCTCGCTCAAATGTCCTCTACACCATATGGTAAAACATTTCACAGATCTCAGAAGTCGTCTACACAATACGCTAAAGCATTACACATGACTCAAAGGTCATTTAAACCATACAGTAAGGCATCGCATAGGTCTCAAATGTCTTCTCCACCATAAGGTAAAGCTTACATAAGAATCAAATGTCTTCTGCACCTTACGGTAAAGCATTACGCAGCTCTCAATTGTCATTACCATTGAAATCGTCAACTCAAAACTCGAGGGCGCGGTAGCAACCATTAGACATATCTGCCAGAGTGTATATTAGTTGTATATTTGATATACTAGTATATGCAGTGCGTGCCATTTAGGTGGCCATTGTATTGATATGTTAAACATTTCACATATGATTATCCATAATTCATTTAGCTTTTACATTATCTGACATAGATGCCCATGTGATTAAGCAGGTTGACAAAAGCAATGAATTTGAATACATGTGTATATGCTTTGTTTTTACACAATCAGTCTGTTCATAATACAGATGTATATCTCAAATAGCCCCAGAGTGATATCACAGACAGAGCATTTTGTCAACCTGTCGGAATATGACCATTTGGTATTTGGCTTTAATGTAGAATGTAGCAGGATTATGTAGTTCCCTCAACATTCATATCGATGAAGTGCAATGCTAAAGATAGCGATATGACCTGCCCCCGTTGTATGTATTCCCTTCAGTGGTAGACTGTTTGTGGCACAGAGCCTCAACATAACGAAGCATTACTCGCGCCTAACACCTGCTGTCAAATTGTAGCCTAGCCCACGTCGTATTTGAACGAACTGGGACAGCAGCGCTGACAAGCCTATCTAACTGGATTCAGACAAACAAAACACTTACCCTAGATGTTTCACAATCAGGGAAAACGATCGACACTTTAGGTTTCCCCATGCTGGATATGTTTATGTGGTACACGTATGACAGTCCTCCCTCGGTGTATCATGGCCGAGCACCGCGTCCCGTCCCACTTAGCGTGTATGTACGTCTGAACCGATCAATAATGACAACTGGTTGCGATTTTGCAACTGTTGGTCTATCGTATAACAATGTATAGTGACTGTTTGTCATCAGTTGATGCTTAGTCAAGCATAGAATTGCCAATGTAGGTTATTTAACAAGACTCTCATTGTGCACCATGTTGGCGCTTGTTAAAGGGTCATTACCGTCAAACGATTTACAGACTGGCATGTTGATAAAAGCTCGCTGTGTTTCAGATTACCAACAACTTCCCGAAGTCATACTGACGTCATTTCAAATCATACAATGTAAATACGTTTCTACTATGGCATTGGTCCAAGAATCTGGTTGCCATGGGTCTTCAGGGGCACCAAGGTCTCTGTTGCTCTTAACGCGAGAAAGAGCTATGGTCAAAGGTCATGTTTATTGATTATCCGTGGATTAGCTCAATCCCTGTGTTTGGCTCAGTGGGGACTTGTTTACGACGGTTCGAAAATGTGACCAGTATCCTCAAAAGCATCACATTCGCGTCCTTGGTGGGGAATCGATGTTATTATCTTCTTCAAATAGGAGAAATAACCATAAATAGTCATCATTTGATGCAAACATATTGTGGGCAATAGTAAGAGCTTATATCTAGCTACTTTGACCATAATATCGCTATCAAGAAAAGAATGTTTCGGTAGTGACTGCATTTGAAATTAAATTGAGAAAGTGTAGCGTTTGCCCTTGGATACGATGTATATAGTTGTATTATTCTCTTGCTTAAACTATCCTTTTTCAAAATTCATGTATATGTGTTTTTGTCGAAACACCACTTAATATGTTGTGGGAGATGATAACATTCCTTTTCAGACATGATCGATGCTTTTAGAATTCATAACCATTTTAAAATGATTAAAACCCGAGGGGTTTACTTTCTCTGCACAAGGAAAGGCCCTCTGTACAAGGAACCAACATATTCTGTATGTCTATGATGACGTCCACGACCTATGTTAACATAACAGCACATCAACAGCATCAACAGCATCGTATCTACCACCACCTTTCAACTTGATATTCTAACTCTTAAAAAAATAAAATAAATATTGCAATGACAAAAATAGTAGTATTAGTAGATTTGACACAAAATGGAAAGAATTACCAACCTACTTATTATGATATATTAGTCAATCCAATTTATGTATAGTACCCACATCTTGATAATGTTTCAAGATCCTATGAAGTGCTACACTTCTAAACCTCATGTACCTATGTTACAGATATAAGTCTACTAAATTTAAATTTTAAAAAATAAAAAATAAAACTCTTCAAAAAGACTATGCAATTCCTAATTAGAACGGGCACATGTCGGATATCCTTACGTATGAGTCCTTATGCTTGTGATAAGGCATTGATCTGTGACGCTGATGACAAGGCGTGGGAGTGGTCTTAACATTTGACATTCAGATAGAATTCTCTTGATGAATTTGAAACGTGCTAACGGTTTGCAAATATCAGGCTGGAAACTGATGGTTCTTTCTGATTGGAGGGAATGAAGAAGTGGGCAAACTGTTTGAAAGAGCACCATGGTATTCAAGTATACAGGGTGTTCAGAGTTTACCTTTTCTTATGCGTTGGCATGTGATATAAATTAACATTAAAACTTGTGTCTACGCCGCGGCTTGAACAACAGTATTGCAGATACAGACACTTGTTAATTACTTAGTAAGGAGTTGGGTGTCACTCAGCCTTGTTGCAATCACATTGTATGCAACACGATATTCATGATCAGCCAAACCTTTGCTTCTTGTGCTACTGGGCCCCTTTGGACTAATATATATTTCACTAACACTGCTATATCACGGCGCGTCAGCTCTAAGCTCGACAACAGCGTAGATGTGTTTCATTGTAATAAAACCCATGAACACTATGAAATATATGATTCTGACAAAATAACAAAAACAACATGATCTTGGAAGGGAAAGAACAAATCCACGCAACGCTGGGGTTAACGAACGATATTAATGTCTGCGTAATGAAATATTGCGCATTAGTGAAAGCTCAACATTCACTATAAGACAAGGAACCATCACACGTACGTTCTGATAGAAAGATTATACTGGATTCCATCTGAAATGTGACAGGTATGTATTAATCTACTCACCAGAAACAGATTGTTTCTGGTACTGGGATCATTAGTTAGGAAAGTAGTTCAAGCTTTTGCCCATCACGCTGAAAACGCTTGTGCGATCCCATATGGGTGCAATATATACAGCCTATTCCCAATGTCATCAGCATGATATAATTGGGAATATTGGCGAAGCACTTACTTTAATATCATGTTCAAATGTCGTTAGATCAGAAATGTCCTGCCGTTGAAGCACCACTAAGGAGAATTCATTCGACTCCCTTTAGTGACCTTGTTATGAAGAGGGTATGTTTCATGTTTCTTTTAAACATTTTAAAGATGCTTTTTAAAACCATTGACGTGATACCTTCGATGCATCTTTTGTGACCAAACATCCGACTCCAAATACTTGAAAAGAGCATGCAGAAAACCAGAAAATTGACTTTACTGATGGTTATCTTAAGTGCAACGGCGGATTAATGAGATACCACTGTAAGTTATAAACCCAACATCTCATGGTCATAGTTGGCAATGGACCTTAACAGCTTCTGTATACTCTTCCCCTGTTTTCTCTCTATATTGATGATGAACCAGAGCACCTGTCCGAAATCGATAAGACTCTGTATGTCGATCAATCTAATATTTATTCTGCCAATAGGTAGGCAAACACGACGTGGTGTATTAGAACTACAAACCACAGGATATCAATCATTTCCCTCAGGTTGAAGGATCCTCCATGAATCAGAAATCGCTGGGTATGATAACGCAAATACATAAAAGTGACAAAACCCTTTCCATATTCATAAGAAATCTCTACTAAAAGCAGAATTCATTGCACGATTCCGACTATATCATGAGCATGTGTTAATGAATACAGCAGTCACAGAAAGGTTATTTGTTTCTTCTGCAGAGCTACAAATAATATACCCAGAAGGCCCTGACGTTTGAAAGCTCGATTTTGGCAGATAACGTAACCATATCGTTGCTTATTATCGTCCGCCTAAGGCTGGGACATCAACAGTGCGCCGTGTGGTATTGCATGTCACGATAACAGACAGCACTGTCCTATACGTTCGTGACTTGTCACTTATCTCTGAAGTCAATTCTGTAATTGGTGCGAGTTTGTCGTAATATATGACATTTGACCGATAGATCGTAGTTAAAAATATGTTTTACTTTGGAAACGTTTAGAACTGAGGGTATTGTTTGATAATACAATACACAGAGAGCCACTAGTGACGTCCGCTTTGACGTCGGAGGTTGTTGATACAGTTATTGTGTGATTGTCACGCACTATATACAGTCAAGTGAAAAGTTCTGCTTTTAGAAACGTGAGATCTGCTAAATTGAAACGTCATGTATGACGAAGTCAATTCTCATTGATCATGTCACTATGCTAATGTACCGTTTTGCACCGAATTGCGGTCATAACGACATACTGTCGACGTTTCTCCTGGTGAGTAAGCGAAGAAGTTAGGGTTAACGCCGCTTTGAACAATATTCCAGTTATATCACGGCGTGTCAACTTGATGTGAGAGGAAAGCCCGAAGTGATGCAGGTCTCATACGTTTACCACGAACATAAGCATGAAATCGAGAAATATAATCGGGGCGAAACAGGATTCGAAGCCAACGTCATAGGTTTCTGGCGTGCCCAAGGGACGCAACTCTGCACAGCCAATTGCGGCGCCTTAGACGACTGGGACCCCGTGCCCCCGACGTTTCTCTGGAGTTTGTTACAGCAGAATTTAACTGTCAAAATAATATATTTTTGTTGCAGCTTTTATGAATCCAAAAAAGGTTGATGGTATTATTAATATCCCATTTAGTATTTTTATGTTCATCAGATGTTCATCCCGTTTCACTGGGTTATCCTAAGCCGCGTTAAATAGTCAACTCATTCAACGTTTTAATATGAAACGTCAACGCCAGAGAATCCTTTCACAATTATAACGGCGTAGCACCACCGAAATATTTACTTGAATACTGTAATAGTTCATACATTTTTGTCGTTTAATACGTGATCAGCTGTGTACACGGTGTGTAACCTACTGACGTTAACACTTACAGAGCAGCTATATTTTTTTAATTAAAACGAAAGTCTTTTTAACAGTAGAACACCGCGGTTGCTGGAATCAGAGAGTATAAATGGATGGCAGATATATTGCTGTTACACAAAGCAAAGATCGTCCATTGTCACAGTTAGTCAATATTATGGTAATCAAATCTCGTTGCAATGGTTTTCTAACAATCCCTTGTGTCTCATCTGCGGGCACTAATTATTCTAGAGGAAGAGATTCTTGCAGTGAGTAGTACGTCGACTGTTTATCAATGGATGAGGACACAAGGAAGAATGAGAGGCTATGTTTGTTAGAAACACGTAAATGTTCATGCAAAAGTAAACAGTACTAAAGAGATAATTGATAATCATTCATGCTACATTTGTAAATATGTATAAAAAGCCCTCTTGTGTGGGATTTCATATGCATAGAAAATATACGAACATCTATCAGATGAGTTTTAACAAACATTTATGTAAATGTTATGAATATACACTTGAACGATGATGTATTCTTTAATACACAAGTACGTAGTTCATACCAGACAATGAAGAAAACACACGTATCCACTGAGCAAATTGATTTCTTCACATGTCAGAAATGTAATGTTTGGTTTTAGACTTAACATTTACGACTATCCCCAAGGGTTATTGGAACATGTTATGGGATACACAGTTGAGCATCCGATCAAAAAGCATATCCATCAATATTTTCTTTCTGTCTCAAGCCACAGTGAAATCAATAAAAGGCCCTGCATCAAATCGATAAGACAACCATTACCATTACCAAACAAACACGAATGTCGTGATCGTAGTTGACCATCTAGAATCATTGAATTCAAAGTATTAGTATCTATACTAACCTGTGGGTGAATCTCCAGGAAAGTCTTTCCCTTTAGGGTGGGAGTACATATAGACTCAAAACATATTGCTTTCCCTATCCTTGGATTTGGTGCACGCTGCAGCAAGGAATCTGATATATGGACACTTCCAGATGCGATTAGACCAGAAATAATCCCTTGAGTAGGCTCTGTGAGACCTGTAACCCCGTTGTCACCCGTAGCCAATGACGCCAAGTGGATTGTCCTGTCCTTTACGATGCTATTGACTTATGGACAGGAATTGCCCGGCTGATGTGAGCGCTGCAGTGACTCGCACACGCCTTGACCACGCTGGACAGTTCACCAACAGTACTGGTTACCTCCAGTATAACGGCTTTGTGATCGGCGCGTGATGCTGAACCATTTGTCTCTGTAGCGTTCTGGTAGATGTAGCGAGCCAAGGCGAGGTACTGGCTGTGTGGGCCCTGTATCATGACAATTACCATATCACAAGGCTAACACAGTTCAGCAAGTTTGGCCATAGACGAGCGATGGCAGGAATGGTTTAAACGCAGCTAATTCATCAAGACACGGCGTTCGTGTAGTCAATGAACTTCTAAACCTTGGGAAGGTTCACCAGACAATTTGATAATGGTCGATCAAGTACCTAACACGGGCTTTAATATTTGAGACACTGTTTCGGTCTTACAAATCACAGCGCAGGACCAAAACGGCGATAATGAAGGGGATTTCCTGCCTGTTTTATCAGAGGCTCAGACACTGGTGTATGAAGGATATATTATATCATAGGCCGTTTTGGAACTCGGAATGCCATAAAGCAAACCGACAGGGACACCAGCTACCATTATCACAATATAGAGCAATACATACAAGGGGTTGCTGAAAACAGTTTGCATTTATTGAGTACAATACTTTCCATGCTCACAAGCTGCATTTGAACAAAATACACAACCGGGCAGAATATGTCCGTGGGCGTCAGACAGATAAAGCGACAAAATCCTTTCCATATCCAATAGAAATATCTGCGTAAAGCAGAGTCGATTGTACAATTCCGACTATATCATGAGCATGTGTTTATGAATCACTGTCAAATAGTAATTATACCAGGTGTTCGCGAAAAGGGGATTGTATCCTGTCACACCGGTGGCACCCGTCACAAACACATGCAAAGGTTAGTCAATTGTTCACCTGAAAATAGCATGGGAACATATGGTACAAGTCAAAAGAGAATTTCATCGGACATCATTTTTGTCACTGATGCGCCCAATTTGGAAATGTCCTCCACTTGTCTAACATAAAACCTTTTTTGAACGCTTTACTGAGGCCTTGAATGTTGTAAACCTTGACGCTCTTTGGAATCTTGGTAGAATCTTGGTAGAACTAGAAAGTAACTAGGTATTCTCTGTTGATGAAAATACACAGACATTGGTTACCGCGCTATCATAAGGTTTCTTCAAATGAAACAGCTATCTGTACAAACATGGCGTCACCTTTAGGGGATGATGCTCTTTTCTTGCCAGTGTTAAAAAGGTTGGCAGCGGAGTTCAAGAGGGGAAGAGATAACATGCCACCACTGAGGACACTATTGATGAAACACGTGATGTTATTACGGATGATCAACGACTCACCGTCACATAGCCTGTACAGTAGGCATCACTCATGAGCGAGTTGAGAACACATTTTATTGTATTTAGTAGCTGCTCAACGATTGCCAATATTGCTGTCGCATTCAAAGCGACGATTCACACATACGAGGGGTAGCTGAAGAGCGTTGATATGATCGACTGCGTTGATGGAGCAGGTTCCTCCGAGGTCCACACACATGTACCAAAGATGCTGGAGTGTCTGGATCCCACTGGTGTAGAATGCTTCCTCCTGGTAAAACAGACATGTCTTTCTTCATGTTAAAGGAGAGCAACAATGTACCATGATGCACCCATTCATGGTGATGCATATATTAGCACCCATGTACCGTGATACATATTTATCAGTACCCGTGAACCGCGGTTCATATCCACGAGTACCAATATAACGTGATACATATTATCTATCAGCACCCGCATGCCGTAATACATATCTATCAGCACCCGCATGCCGTAATAGATATCTATCAGCACCCACATGCCGTAATACATATCTGCCAGCACCCACATGCCGTAATACATATCTGTCAGCACCCACATGCCGTAATACATATCTATCAGCACCCACATGCCGTAATACATATCTGTCAGCACCCACATGCCGTAATACATATCTATCAGCACCCACATGCCGTAATACATATCTTTCAGCACCCACATGCCGTAATACATATCTATCAGCACCCACATGCCGTAATACATATCTGTCAGCACCCACATGCCGTAATACATACCTATCAGCACCCACATGCAGTGATACATACCTATCAGGACCCACATGCCGTAATACATATCTATTAGCAACCACATGCCGTAATACATATCTATTAGTACCCACATGCCGTAATACATATCTGCCAGCACCCACATGCCGTAATACATATCTATCAGCACCCACATGCCGTAATACATATCTATCAGCACCCACATGCCGTAATACATATCTATCAGCACCCACATGCCGTAATACATACCTATCAGCACCCACATGCCGTAATACATATCTATCAGCACCCACATGCCGTAATACATATCTATCAGCACCGATTTATCGTCATGTGTATCGTAACGGCTTCAGATATCGGGATCATTATTATATCGCAAACAGCGGGACAATATGCAGGCAATATATACTATATGGCGTCAGCAAAAATATGGCATAAGAATATGTGGGTCTGTATGTGTACCATATGTTCCCGTGATGTTTTAGGTGAACACTTGTCTTGCCTTTGCATGTATGTGTAACAGGCGCCATTGGTGGGAATGGATACGCCCACCTGTTCGCAAACACTTGAAATCAACGCTAGTTATATAATAAATCGTGCTTCATGAACACAGATTTCCTATGATTATGTAAAGGGTTTGTTGCTCATATGTATTCTTATTTTACACGTTACATAAACTAAACACATCTGCACATAAGGCCTCAGTCGAACATGTCTTATCACTTTCACTAGAAAGTATTAAATTAACCTTTGCAAGGAAAGGGGCATGGCGCAGTTCATTTGATCATGCCTATTGACCGAGTGATATAACTGAGTATGTTTCAGTGAGGAGGATGCTGATATCGACGTGATCATAAGGTTATGAGCAATAACAGCAGTCGTTATCATCTGTTAGTGGACGCAAATTTGATGCGAGTCGTTGATGGGCTGTGGTGACAATGGAAGCAATAATCACCATACATGCGTAGGCACTGTAGTCAAAGCATAGATGGTTGTTTGTGTCCCTTGATTGTTATTCCAGTTGACTTGTTGACGATATGTTTAAGAAATCAATATTATTACGATAGTATTATGATTTCATGTATCATTTTAAAGCGTTCAATCGTCGTTCTTGCATTACTATCAATGTGAAGGATTGTTATGTGGCCAGAGAGATTGTTATAAATAAAAACATTTACAGAACCATAAGCAATCTCTGCTAAGTCGATTCCGACTATATACCGAGCAAGTAAGTATATTTATAGTGATTGTCAGTGGCAGCAAATGAATGAAACGCTCGTAAAATGTCGAACGGTAAGATAAAACAGGAAAGTGTGATTAAGTGTTACCGCCCCTGTTGATGTAAACAACCATGACGAGCTTGATCTTTCAAGAAGTTTCGTGATGTTTCTAGAAGGCTGGTGGTTCCTATATAAGAGCGACACGTGGATGATTCGATGGTTTTTACGATTATTACTATTTACGTCATATCTACTTGCCAAGTGCGGACGGGGTATTTATCTGAAAAAAAGAATACCTGCCAGCTTCCGGATTCAAAGTGACAATATGCAAAACAAGGGGAGTCATATGGGCCCAGTAGGTGAGTTAGCTGAGCCTGGCCAGGGGAGTCATATGGGCCCAGTAGGGGAGTTAGATGAGCCTGGAGGGGCTGTTTTGAGCCTGGCCAGGGGAGTCATATGGGCCCAGTAGAGCCTGGCCAGGGGAGTCATATGGGCCCAGTAGAGGAGTTAGATGACCCTGGAGGGGGTGTTTTGAGCCTGGCCAAGGGTCATATGGGCCCAGTAGGGAAGTTTAATGAGCTTGGAGGGAGTGTTTTGAGCCTGGCCAGGGGGAGTCATATTGGCCAAGTAGGGGAGTTAGATGAGCCTGGAGGGAGTGTTTTGAGCCTGGCCAGGGGAGTCATATGGGCCCAGTAGGGGAGTTTGAAGAGCCTGGAGGGAGTGTTTTGAGCCTCGCATGGGGAGTCATATGGGCCCAGTGGAGCCTGGTCAGGGGAGTCATATGGGCCCAGTAGGGGAGTTTGATGAGCCTGGAGGGGGTGTTTTGAGCCTGGCCAGGGGAGTCATATAGCCCCAGTAGAGCCTGGCCAGGGGAGTCATATAGGCCCAGTAGAGCCTGGTCAGGGGAGTCATATGGGCCCAGTAGGGGAGTTAGATGACCATGGAGGGGGTGTTTTGAGCCTCGCCAGGGGAGTCATATAGGCCGAGTAGGGGAGTTAGATGAGCCTGGAGGGGGTGTTTGGAGTCTGGCCAGGGGAGTCACATGGGCCCAGTAGGGGAGTTAGATGAGCCTGGAGGTAATGTTTTGAGCCTGGCCAGGGGAGTCATATGGGCCCAGTAGAGCCTGGCATGGGGAGTCATATGGGCCAAGTAGAGCCTGGCCAGGGGAGTCATATTGGCCCAGTAGGGGAGTTAGATGAGCCTGGAGGGGGTGTTTTGAGCCTGGCCAGGGGAGTCATATAGCCCCAGTAGAGCCTGGCCAGGGGAGTCATATAGGCCCAGTAGAGCCTGGTCAGGGGAGTCATATGGGCCCAGTAGGGGAGTTAGATGACCCTGGAGGGGGTGTTTTGAGCCTGGCCAGGGGAGTCATATGGGCCCAGTAGGGGAGTTAGATGACCCTGGAGGGGGTGTTTTGAGCCTGGCCAGGGGAATCATATGGGCCCAGTAGAGCCTGGCCAAGGGAGTCATATAGGCCAAGTAGAGCCTGGTCAGGGGAGTCATATGGGCCCAGTATGTTAGTAAGATGACCCTGGAGGGAGTGTTTTGAGCCTGGCCAGGGGAATCATATAGGCCGAGTAGGGGAGTTAGATAACCCTGGAAGGGGCGTTTTGAGCCTGTCCAGGGGAGTCATATTGGCCCAGTAGGGTAGTTAGATGAGCCTAGAGGGGGTGTTTTGAGCCTGGCCAGGGGAGTCATATGGGCCCAGTAGAGCCTGGCCAGGGGAGTCATATGGGCCAAGTAGAGCCTGGCCAAGGGAGTCATATGGGCCCAGTAGGGGAGTTAGATGAGCCTGGAGGGAGTGTTTTGAGCCTGGCCAGGGGAGTCATATGGGCCCAGTAGGGGAGTTAGATGAGCCTACGGGGGGGGGGGGTGTTTTGAGCCTGGCCAGGGGAGTCATATGGGCCCAGTAGAGCCTGGCCAGGGGAGTCATATGGGCCCAGTAGGGGAGTTAGATGACCCTGGAGGGAGTGTTTTGAGCCTGGCCAGGGGAGTCATATCGGCCAAGTAGGGGAGTTAGATAAGCCTGGAAGGGGCGTTTTGGGCCTGGCCAGGGGAGTCATATGGGCCCAATAGGGGAGTTAGATGAGCCTGGAGGGAGTGTTTTGAGCCTGGCCAGGGGAGTCATATGGGCCCGATAGGGGAGTGAGATGAACTTGGAGGGAGTGTTTTGAGCCTGGCCAGGGGAGTCATATGGGCCCAGTAGGGGAGTTAGATGAGCCTGGAGGGGGCGTTTTGGGCCTGGCCAGGGGAGTCATATGGGCCCAATAGGGGAGTTAGATGAACTTGGAGGGGGCGTTTTTGGCCTGGCCAGGGGAGTCATATGGGCCCAGTAGGGGAGTTAGATGAGCCTGGAGGGAGTGTTTTGAGCCTGGCCAGGGGAGTCATATGTGCCCAGTAGGAGAGTGAGATGAGCCTGGAGGGGGTGTTTTGAGCCTGGCATGGGGAGTCATATTGGCCAAGTACTGGCCAGGGGAGTCATATGGGCCCAGTAGAGCCTGGCAAGGGGAGTCATATGGGCCCAGTAGGGGAGTTAGATGAGCCTGGAGGGAGTGTTTTGAGCCTGGCCAGGGGAGTCATATGGGCCCAGTAGGGGAGTTAGATGACCCTGGAGGGGGTGTTTTGAGCCTGGCCAGGGGAGTCATATGGGCCCAGTAGAGCCTGGTCAGGGGAGTCATATGGGCCCAGTAGGGGAGTTAGATGAGCCTGGAGGGAGTGTTTTAAACCTGGCCAGGGGAGTCATATGAGCCCAGTAGAGCCTGGCCAGGGGATTCATATAGGCCCAGTAGGGGAGTTAGATGACCCTGGAAGGAGTATTTTGAGCCTGGCCAGGGGAGTCATATGGGCTCATTTGGGGAGTTAGATGAGCCTGGAGGGAGTGTTTTGAGCCTGGCCAGGGGATTCATATGGGCCCAGTAGGGGAGTTAGATGACCCTGGAGGGGGTGTTTTGAGCCTGGCCAGGGGAGTCATATCGGCCAAGTAGGGGAGTTAGATAAGCCTGGAAGGAGCGTTTTGGGCCTGGCCAGAGGAGTCATATGGGCCCAATAGGGGAGTTAGATGAGCCTGGAGGGAGTGTTTTGAGCCTGGCCAGGGGAGTCATATGGGCCCGATAGGGGAGTGAGATGAACTTGGAGGGAGTGTTTTGAGCCTGGCCAGGGGAGTCATATAGGCCGAGTAGGGGAGTTAGATGAGCCTGGAGGGGGTGTTTGGAGTCTGGCCAGGGGAGTCACATGGGCCCAGTAGGGGAGTTAGATGAGCCTGGAGGTAATGTTTTGAGCCTGGCCAGGGGAGTCATATGGGCCCAGTAGAGCCTGGCATGGGGAGTCATATTGGCCCAGTAGGGGAGTTAGATGAGCCTGGAGGGGGTGTTTTGAGCCTGGCATGGGGAGTCATATAGCCCCGGTAGAGCCTGGCCAGGGGAGTCATATAGGCCCAGTAGAGCCTGGTCAGGGGAGTCATATGGGCCCAGTAGGGGAGTTAGATGACCCTGGAGGGGGTGTTTTGAGCCTGGCCAGGGGAGTCATATGGGCCCAGTAGAGCCTGGCCAGGGGAGTCATATGGGCCCAGTAGGGGAGTTAGATGACCCTGGAGGGAGTGTTTTGAGCCTGGCCAGGGGAGTCATATCGGCCAAGTAGGGGAGTTAGATAAGCCTGGAAGGGGCGTTTTGGGCCTGGCCAGGGGAGTCATATGGGCCCAATAGGGGAGTTAGATGAGCCTGGAGGGAGTGTTTTGAGCCTGGCCAGGGGAGTCATATGGGCCCGATAGGGGAGTGAGATGAACTTGGAGGGAGTGTTTTGAGCCTGGCCAGGGGAGTCATATGGGCCCAGTAGGGGAGTTAGATGAGCCTGGAGGGGGTGTTTTGAGCCTGGCCAGGGGAGTCATATGGGCCCAGTAGGGGAGTTAGATGACCCTGGAGGGGGTGTTTTGAGCCTGGCCAGGGGAATCATATGGGCCCAGTAGGGGAGTTTGATGAGCCTGGAGGGAGTGTTTTGAACCTGGCCAGGGGAATCATATAGCCCCAGTAGAGCCTGGCCAGGGGAGTCATATAGGCCCAGTAGAGCCTGGTCAGGGGAGTCATATGGGCCCAGTATGTTAGTAAGATGACCCTGGAGGGAGTGTTTTGAGCCTGGCCAGGGGAATCATATAGGCCGAGTAGGGGAGTTAGATAAGCCTGGAAGGGGCGTTTTGAGCCTGTCCAGGGGAGTCATATTGGCCCAGTAGGGTAGTTAGATGAGCCTAGAGGGGGTGTTTTGAGCCTGGCCAGGGGAGTCATATGGGCCCAGTAGAGCCTGGCCAGGGGAGTCATATGGGCCAAGTAGAGCCTGGCCAAGGGAGTCATATGGGCCCAGTAGGGGAGTTAGATGACCCTGGAGGGAGTGTTTTGAGCCTGGCCAGGGGAGTCATATGGGCCCAGTAGGGGAGTTAGATGAGCCTACGGGGGGGGGGGGGGGGGGGGGGTGTTTTGAGCCTGGCCAGGGGAGTCATATGGGCCCAGTAGAGCCTGGCCAGGGGAGTCATATGGGCCCAGTAGGGGAGTTAGATGACCCTGGAGGGAGTGTTTTGAGCCTGGCCAGGGGAGTCATATCGGCCAAGTAGGGGAGTTAGATAAGCCTGGAAGGGGCGTTTTGGGCCTGGCCAGGGGAGTCATATGGGCCCAATAGGGGAGTTAGATGAGCCTGGAGGGAGTGTTTTGAGCCTGGCCAGGGGAGTCATATGGGCCCGATAGGGGAGTGAGATGAACTTGGAGGGAGTGTTTTGAGCCTGGCCAGGGGAGTCATATGGGCCCAGTAGGGGAGTTAGATGAGCCTGGAGGGGGCGTTTTGGGCCTGGCCAGGGGAGTCATATGGGCCCAATAGGGGAGTTAGATGAACTTGGAGGGGGCGTTTTTGGCCTGGCCAGGGGAGTCATATGGGCCCAGTAGGGGAGTTAGATGAGCCTGGAGGGAGTGTTTTGAGCCTGGCCAGGGGAGTCATATGTGCCCAGTAGGAGAGTGAGATGAGCCTGGAGGGGGTGTTTTGAGCCTGGCATGGGGAGTCATATTGGCCAAGTACTGGCCAGGGGAGTCATATGGGCCCAGTAGAGCCTGGCAAGGGGAGTCATATGGGCCCAGTAGGGGAGTTAGATGAGCCTGGAGGGAGTGTTTTGAGCCTGGCCAGGGGAGTCATATGGGCCCAGTAGGGGAGTTAGATGACCCTGGAGGGGGTGTTTTCAGCCTGGCCAGGGGAGTCATATGGGCCCAGTAGAGCCTGGTCAGGGGAGTCATATGGGCCCAGTAGGGGAGTTAGATGAGCCTGGAGTGGGCGTTTTGAGCCTGGCCAGGGGAGTCATATGGGCCCAGTAGGGGAGTTAGATGAGCCTGGAGGGAGTGTTTTGAGCCTGGCCAGGGGAGTCATATGGGCCCAGTAGGGGAGTTAGATGACCCTGAGGGAGTGTTTTGAGCCTGGCCAGGGGAGTCATATGGGCCCAGTAGAGCCTGGCCAGGGGAGTCATATGGGCCCAGTAGGGGAGTTAGATGAGCCTGGAGTGAGTGTTTTAAACCTGGCCAGGGGAGTCATATAAGCACAGTAGAGCCTGGCCAGCGGAGTCATATAGGCCCAGTAGGAGAGTGAGATGACCCTGGAAGGAGTATTTTGAGCCTGGCCAGGGGAGTCATATGGGCCCAGTTGGGGAGTTAGATGAGCCTGGAGGGAGTGTTTTGAGCCTGGCCAGGGGAGTCATATGGGCCCAGTAGGGGAGTTAGATGACCCTGGAGGGGGTGTTTTGAGCCTGGCCAGGGGAGTCATATGGGCCCAGTAGAGCCTGGTCAGGGGAGTCATATGGGTCCAGTAGGGGAGTTAGATGAGCCTGGAGAGAGTGTTTTGAGCCTCGCCAGGGGAGTCATATGGGCCCAGTAGGGGAGTTAGATGAGCCTGGAGTGGGCGTTTTGAGCCTGGCCAGGGGAGTCATATGGGCCCAGTAGGGGAGTTAGATGAGCCTGGAGAGAGTGTTTTGAGCCTGGCCAGGGGAGTCATATGGGCCCAGTAGGGGAGTTAGATGACCCTGGAGGGGGTGTTTTAAGCCTGGCCAGGGGAGTCATATGGGCCCAGTAGAGCCTGGTCAGGGGAGTCATATGGGCCCAGTAGGGGAGTTAGATGAGCCTGGAGGGAGTGTTTTGAACCTGGCCAGGGGAGTCATA